>NW_009713188.1:0-6223 GCF_000703405.1 Apaloderma vittatum | reverse complement strand
GGACTGGATCACCGTACTGGATCAGCATGCTGAGGTCTTCTGATCCTTCTCTTCTCCAAGGAGAACCTAATTGATTCAGACTTTCCTCATAAGCTAGGTTCTTTGCTTGTCCTACAGTTCTGCATGTTTCTTGCTTGTATCAGTCCTAGCTGATGTGAAACCAGAAGCTAAGCACACAGAGCATCTATGTCCATTTCTTATTTAAACAGAAGAATAGATCTTCTAGAATAGATTTTGAAGACAAGTTCCTCATTGGCAGAAACCTCAATGAATACGTACTCAGACTAGTGTTTGTCCTCATTACACGATATAAGTAGAGAGCGGTCTCCCCTCCTACTCCCAGTCCACTGCTCCAGTGCCACTGACTTGTATGTTTTGCATAAAACATACAAAGCTGTCATCTCCCTTTTCTAATACTGCCTAAAACTCATACCCACAAGAATCCCCTCCACTTGCTCTGATTCATGAGTGGGAAGCTTTAGGAGATGAAAAAGAGACTGATATTCCTTCTCCAAGAATCAAAAATGTTAAAATTCCCCCTTGATCGCAAACTTCGCCTCATACTTTAGAACAAGGATTCACATACTTCTACCATTTTTACTTCATCCTAAGAATATATCAGCTCATTTCAATGTATACTCAGTTAAAGACTATGATAAAACCTTATTATATTATTTACACCTTTAAAATCACCTATTTAGCAAACGTGATTGGAAAGGCCATCCTTAGGCAATGAATACAGTATTCTGCTCTCCCAAGTCCTTATGACAAATCATTTCACTGATCAGGCACCATCTAGCAAAGAGAATTTTGCCCTGACGGCAAGAAACCTTTTTCAGGTGTCCAATCTGCATGCATCAACAGGATTCCTGTGCCAAAAGAAGCTAACTTTTGCTTGAACATTGCTTTTCCATCAGCAGTTTACCTTCCAAATATCTTTCCGGTCTCTAAAAAGCAGCAGCAAATACCCTCTTTGTCTTTGTTTTACAGGATTAAACACGTCAGGTTGTTTTATTTTCCCTTCTGTGGTAAGCCCTCTCTCACCTTGACCATCTTTGTAGCTTTCCTCTGCATCTAGTAAGGTTTCAATTCATTTTTCTTGGAATGCAGATAACCAACACTTTAGAGTCTTTCAGATGAGGCCCGCATAACCCTGTACTGCTTTACTGGACACATGAGCTTGGACTTCTTTCTAGGAGCACTATCTTGAAGACTCATAGCCCTCCGGTTAAAACATGTGAGGTGTATTCTTCTTCATCTCTTCCCATTAAGTCTGTTATAGGATAACAAGATAGTGACTTATCAAATTAATTCGTGAACTTGCACTCTAATATTTTAAATACTAGCTACTTTATTTCTCTTGTCCTTTGAGTGTCTTAATTTTTCCCATTTGATATTCTTATCCTACTCTCCACTAACTATGCTATCTAAACTTGTGTCACCAGAATCACTGTCGCTCTCCTAATTCTCTTGTCAACATCAATTAATGAAATTATTAACAAGGTTGATCTCAGAACTGAATCTTTAAAAAAAATCTATTAGTAACTCCATTCCAGTATTTCCCTTTTGATAGTCCCCATTGTCTTCTGACTACTCCCCTACTCTCCTTACCCACTTTCAGTTCTTTTAATGATTCTTATAATCTCTAGCTTAATTAATAATTTCCCATAAGGCAATATATCAAACACAATCAAGACAGAATAGTCCTATCCATTCCCTTTGGCTAAAAATATCACGGAATTTATCAAAAGTGATATTTTGTTAATCTGAGACAATCTACCTTTGATTAAAAAGATGTGACGCTTCATATCATTTACCTCCATGCTCTTTACTATTCTCTCCTCCACATTTTGTTTTAAAGTCTTGCTTTAAAGCCCACTGAAAGCAGACCAACATGTATTCAGAAGCTTGGGTCGGTTTGCCTGTTTCTAAAATACCTTTGCTACTTTATAGTTACCTGGTAGCATTTCTGCCTTTCTCTAACATATCTTCCATCAGAAATTTTCTTTATCGTATCTTTCAGACCTCTGAGTTGAAGATCTGACAGTCTGTTGCCATCTGTGCCTCTTTCTTGTGTGCTAAGCTCCTTAGTATCATTTTTGCCACTGCCCACTTAAGTCAGTCAATCCCAGTCGCTGAAGCTGCAACAGGGGAAAAGTGTTACCTGAATTCTGGGACTGCATCTAGATCATCTCTCACTTTTAGTTTGCCCTTACTTCACGCTGGCTGCACTGTATCTCTCTCACCCAGTTTAGGCTGCTGGAAGACTTGAGATATCTAACATGCCTCAGATTAGGAGGCAAAATAAGGTTCAGAAACAACTCTCACCATTGAGTTCCTGCAATATTCATACAATTGAACTTTTTTCTTTTACCAAAGTGAATGCAGTCACTGGCATACAGTTGTGTTTGGTATTTAGCAAAGCAGCTCATGCATTTATTTTGCAAGGCTTTTATTTCTTTTTAATATATACATTTTATTACAGATTATAGGGTGCATCACAATTGAAGGAACTAATAGCTTTCTAGATTTTTCATAGTGCAGGGAAGTCTCCTCAGAGAAGGAAATACATAATAAGAAAACACGAAGCAAGTCGAGGCTGCTATCTCAGGGCATATGGTAGAAGACACTCGTGTGCTGCAATGCAAGAGTTTGAAAACCACTAATGCAAGACAAAATTGGTGAAATCATTGAGATTCACACTGAAATCTGAGACACAAAATGCTGCTACTTGCTCTTGGGAGATCTTAACACATAAACCAAAGGAGCTAGATTAGAAGAGTGGATTAGGTAACAACTCTGCCACGCTGAGCAACAGAAATCTTTCATGGTGATTTGTCCTCATGAGATATTTTCACCGAACCTGCATTGGAGCAAGAAGTGGCCTCCTCTGGAGCCCCTCCTGGCTGTGACCTGAATTTGTGCAGTTTCACAGTGTGCTCCATACGACTGATCACCAGGAGTCTGCTCAAGTCTCATACTTGTAAGAGAATTCACAGCACAGTTCATCCGCTAGTTCTTCTCTCTCGCTCATCCAGGCTAACTCCTCTCCTTTTAATTCCTGTGGGTTTCCTATGAGTAGCGTACATTGAGACACTCTCCAACATACAGGCAAGGCAAGGTTGATGACTCAGAATCAGTTCTACAGCTGGTGTCAATGTCTTTAATCATGCAGAGTTTCCATAAACAGAAATGGCATAACTTCACATTTACAAGGCAATGTTTAACAAGAAAAAAAATCAGTGTCAGTCTTGTTAGAAACCTGGGCTTAAAGCTGGCAGGGAACTTTTCTTACTGTAGGTATGCCAGTTGTTGAGACCATCCGACACCTTCCACTACTACTTTCTAGTGTCATTCCTCCACTGCTTAAAACGAGATATTTTAACCAACTGGGAAAAAAAAAAAAGTTCATACTGAATACATGGTACAAGTTGAAATCTTTTGAAAGAAAAAAACACTTAGCTTTTTTCTAAATTAAATTTGAGAAAAATCGTGCTGGTTTGCTTTTCATAAAAAACTCCTACAACTGTTAGACGGAATAACTTTAAGGGGGCTGTACAGACTGATACTACTTCTGCATCTTTGTCTGTACTCATGAAAATGGGCTCAAATTCTAAGCTCTAAGATTCTGTATATGTTGGATCAATCTTATCAAAGATACCAGACACGTAGATGTTAGGGCTAAGTCTCAGATGTGTTAAGTTGCCCATGTAGACTTAACTCCACTGCAGTTATCGCACTTGTGTGCACTCTGACCATGGTATTCTGACATTTTCAACAATCTTTAAGTGCTCACCTTCCCAGAAGTGTAACCTCTTTCCAATGTTAGAGATAGATGATTGAGACTCAGAACATGGGCTTCCTAAGTTCCAGGTTTTTCTTCTCTAACACAGGAGTCACTTTTTTTCCCAGATAAACAAAGCCTGTGGAAGATGCAGCTTTTCTTTTCCTTCGCCCTTCAAATGTGTTTGTTGACTGGATATTTCAAATGTTATGTTTTGGGGATGTAACAATTATATCCAGTCCCCAACACAGCTAATTAAGACTGCATCAGAAAACAAAATGAAATAACATAAAAATTACCACATCCTTAAAACCCCACCTGATCTTCATGACAGCGACATTTTGATAATGACAATGACTCTGCCTTCACAATGAGAGAACTCATTATTTTTGAGATACATATTTCTACATCAATTTCTGAAAGGAAATGAACCTTACAAACAACTATAATTGGAATGCTATCCTCTGCGCTCTTAATTCTCAACACAAAAAAAAAGGTAACAGAAAAATCTCACCACCAAAATGTAAAATACTGCAATTGCCACTTGCTTGATATATATCCTCAAAAGAGGTCTGCGAAGCCTGAAGAAAAAGGCAAATACTCAGTCGCTTTTACAAGAGATCACCAACTGCCACCTAAAGTACCACCATCCACCTAGCCAGCTTTCCAGAAAGAACTGATGTAGTTTACCTTCCCCAATGCACAGCATATGTATCCAAATAAAATATTTTTTAAAAGTTTGAACTTCAGAATTCTGCCTGGATGCTATGATCAAGATTGCAACTAGGTATCAAGACCACCATTGACAGATTTTCACACATTCTTTTTTTTTCAGTCACTCCTGTTCTCTGGCTTCATCTGACTTTATGTCCTGGCTGTCTTGAATTTCAGTCTTACAAATGTTTAGAGAACTGAAGCAATTCATTCAGCATGATGAATTTATCTGAGTGGAGTCTTGTTCTGATCTGCAGGTTTTTAATACCCGAGAAATCATATTCTTCATCTTCCAAAAACATGTATTACACACTCAGCAGCAGAGACAGCAGCAGCTGCTTATACAGAAGTGATGCACTGTCCTTTAAGAAGTCACAGAATCACAAAATGTTAGAGCTACATACAAATGTGATACTTTCTGACCCCCATGAGCAAGATGTGCACTTAACGCTGGCTTTCATGAAAACGAAACTCAAATGCACCTATGGGTATAAGCTGGTTCTAGGTTCAAATCATCCAGACGCTACATATCTGAAGAGCACCAGGATCAGTAGGAACATCCAAACCTACATACAACCTGAGAAACTAGGGGCTCTGAATAATCCCATGGCTGGATGAAGCAGATACTAGCCGGTTTCTGTGGTACCTGGAACCTTTGCATGTCTACCAGAGCCTCTTTAGATCCTTCTAGACCAAACTGTACCAGAAAATCAAAAAGCAACAGGAAGTCAATGCATTCCGGATACGAGTCTGCTCTCCATGCACACAGAGATCACTTGTGAGATGTAACTGCAGCCTGCACCTGTAACTGCTCTGGAGACGTTTCATCTTGCACACAACAGAGTCTGTCAGTACTCGGACCCTGACTGCTTGTCTGTGATTTCTGGATTGCTAGACATCTGGAAATCCTGGACAAACTACTAAAGCTGACAGAAAATGGCAAGAAAGGAGCAAACAACCCAATATGACAGTCTGTCAGAAGGCATAGCGGCTCTAGTAGTGGCACTTTCATTTCAGTTTTTCTACCAACAGCTGAGCCATTGTGACAGTAGGTCACTGTTCATATTCATCCTTGTTCTTCTCTTTCCTAGTTAAATGCTTAAGTGGCTTTTTCAGGCTAGCTCTGTACACCAGCTTCATCTCCCATGTATGAGACTTTACTATGAGGTACAGACGTTCACTGGCATTTTAGCTGTGGAAGATCTAGGAAAGCTTATTAGATCTACTAAAATTACATACTATTAATAGTATTGTACAATAACATAACTTTTTATATATAGCCCCGAGGCCAAACATATCGAAACGAAGCACAGCTGTTTCAGCGAGACGCCCCTCATCCCAGCGCTGACGTGACACCACGGGAAGCCTCAGTCTGGGAGATTTAACACCAAAAACACTGACTCACTGCCCTAACCAGAAGTGGAAGCAGGAGCTGGCTGTTGGGAGGGTGGGACGAGATTCCCCGTCGCTGGGAACTGGAGAGGGAGGTTAAGGTACGCATGCATTCCCCAGTCGTATCCCCTTTTTTGCTACGTGTCCGCATCATTCGCTTAATTACCCTCCGCTCCCCAGCCGCCATCCCACACACGCCTCCTCCTGACAAGGAGCCGCTCAGGAGAACAGGTCGCCCAACGCTGCCCTCGGAGAAAACTCGCCCCAAGAGGCACGTCCCCCACACGTATACCTCTCCACCTGCAGAAACATACATCTGGAGAGATGGATATA
>NW_009713187.1:1048-1849 GCF_000703405.1 Apaloderma vittatum | reverse complement strand
AAAGGGGTGACTCTCACCTGTAACAGCTGCAACCAAGCTCGTGACCAGCATCCAGAAGAGCATTGCAGGCTTCCCCCGAGGAATTGGCATGAAGCAGCGTGTAGTAGGAAAATAAAATTGTTGTGCTGAGAAGGTCTCAGAGCTTCCTTGAGTCAGCAGAGAAACGCTCTGTCTTTCCAGGGGTGACATTTGAGCCCCAGGGGTTAAGAACGCAGGTGTCGGCTTATCTTTTGTGCAGACCTTGGGGATGGGAGATGAACAAGCCCTGCACAGAGAAGCAGGACGGCCCTGTTCTGGCTAAAGAGTGCAGAGTAATGACTTCAAAGGCAGATAAGTCACTTCAAAACAGACTCATGAAGGCCATGGTGCCTGGAGTAACACCTTTTCCTTCGTTATCCCTGAAATGCACGTTACAATTAACATCCCTGACTATGTTAATGAGCTTAATGAAGCACATGCTAAACATACATGCCTATAGTACTCGACTCTACACCCAAATCATCACCCCAGGGAACAGATAGGTAAGATTAGGATATAACGGATTGTATTGGGTCAGGCTGAGGTGGAGTTAATCTTCCCCCAGCAGCTTTCTCAGTGCTGTGGTTTTGGAGTGGTAGTCAGAAGGGTGTTGAGAGCACCCCGGTGTTTTGGCTACTGCTGAGCAGGGCTCACAGCACCAAGGACATTTCTCCAGCATTCCCTCCAAGAGTAGGTTGGGAGGGGACATAGCTGGGCCAGCTGAGCCAAAGAGATCCCAAACCCCCCACTTTTTTGCCACTTGCAGCCAATGCGTTCGCTTTA
>NW_009713187.1:0-972 GCF_000703405.1 Apaloderma vittatum | reverse complement strand
CTGCTTCCTGGGAAAGCGGCCGGACATTGCCTGCTGATGGGAAGTAGAGAATAATCTTTATTTGGTTCTGCTTCCGCGTGCAGTCTTTGCTTTCGCTATATTCAACTGCTCACAATGCCCAGAGTGGAATTTTTTGCCTCAGTATCCCTGTATCACTGTGGTCAGCCACTCTCCCCTCAAATCATGCCGAATGTCACCCGAGGGCAGAGGGAGATAGTATATAAGGAGGATGGAGGGAGTGTGTCGATGGAGGGGGGAGAGAAGCCCAGCAGGGGCAGTCGACGGGCTGTGCTCCTTCTCCTTTACCCAAGGCAGGGATGCCTGGTAGGAACTGTGCTTTCACCTTCTGGTGAAAAATACTGGGAATAGTATTGTGCTAGCATTGGTATGCCAAATCTGTTGTATCTGTCACTTTAATGAATTTCCTATTCTTTATCGCCTTGCAAATTGTCTTAACAGGGCTCTGAAACAAGCAAGCGTTAGCTCTGGTCAGTGGCTGCGGACACCAACAGGAGGGCCTTGCTCAGCCACGTACCCTTCAATGCGCCAGCAGGGAGTGGAGAGCAAAGGACTTTCTTTGGGTACACGGGAACTCCAGTAATGTTGGAAATCCATGAGATCTCTTTGCTAGAATGGTGGGAAGGGATTCCCCTGTTATGGGGAGTCTGGCCAGCTGATCTCCAGCACCTCCCATCCCTTTTCTTGGAAGTGGAGCTAGTGCCTCCTCCTCCTTTCTTTGTGTATTTTACCTGGAAACGATCTCGGTGCCCTTCTTGCTCAGTGAGCAGCCAAGGCTGGGCTTCAACCATCTAAAGCTCTGATGACAGCCTGGAAACAGGAGGTAACATCTGCGAGGAACAAGCCTTGAGCCCACTGGAGCTGTTTGCCCTGGAGAAGAGCTGAGTAGGGACTTCCCAGCAAGGGGGGCGAGGTAAGCGAGAAGGCAAGCTCTGTCAGGCGAGGAGGCAAGCT
>NW_009713186.1:2891-3243 GCF_000703405.1 Apaloderma vittatum | reverse complement strand
GGCTGAGCCGCCCCACCTGCAGCCAGGCTTTGGGCAGAGAGGGTGAGGACGTGGGCAGGAATGAAGGTACAGGCAGCCCTGGGACAGCTGGAGGAGGGGGACAGCAAAAGTACGAATCCACAGCACCTGGCTCCCCCTCCCTGATCCTTTCTGGCCAAAAAAACAGGTTAGAGAAAGGATCAGAACACCTTTTCCGCTCAGTTTGATGAGCAGCCATCATCTCCAGAGCATGGCGTACCTGCCCGGTGTTTTTTGTCTGCTGGAAAGGGGGGTGTTTAGGGTACGATCCCCCTCTCCCAGCACCGTTGCACCTGGGGAGGGGCTCCTTGCTGCGGTGCCTGGCGTGAGGAAG
>NW_009713186.1:2153-2875 GCF_000703405.1 Apaloderma vittatum | reverse complement strand
CGGCCCGGCCTCATGCCGATCCCGGTGCCTTTGCCCGCTCCGGGCAGGTTCTTGCACACTTCAGCCATGCTGCTGCACTACTGCACCACCACAAGCTACCTCCTCTCTGGGCCCTCCCTGCCCAGTGCCCTGCGCCTCCGGCTTCTTCCAGGGGCGTTGCGGGTCACCGGGGCTCCGACCGTGCCTCTGCCTTCTTCCACTGTTGGGAAAATAAACACTCGTGGTGAATGCAGGGCTGTGTCCTTTCCAGTGGTTTTGGGGAAGGGGTCAGGCTGCCTGTGGGGCTGGAGCGGGAGAGACCGGGAGGGTGCTGCGGCACGGAGCGTGAAGAAGCTTGGATGATGACCGGCAGGCTGGTGGCCGTGCAAAAGTGAGGCTGGCGATGCGAGCCTCTGTGGGGGCGCTTCCCTGCGGGAACAGGCTCTGCAGCCCCCTTTCTCACCCTGAACTACCTCCCGGGAGCCAGCGGAGCTCCTGAGGTCAGAGGAACGTGGGCCACTCATCTTCAGGTCAGGCTCTTGCTGGAACCCTGACACGGCTGGGTGCTGTAGGTCACTTTCTCCTAAGAGTCAAGGGGAGGTGATGGGCACAGGCCAGTCACAGAATCCTGGAAGGGTTTGAGCTGGAAAGGACCTTCAAGATCGTCTCGTTCCAACCCCCTGCCCTGGGCAGGGACACCTCCTGCTCCGAGCCCCATCCCAGCTGGCCTGGAGCACTCCAAG
>NW_009713186.1:0-2106 GCF_000703405.1 Apaloderma vittatum | reverse complement strand
GTGAAAAACTTCTTCTTAATGTCTAATTTAAATCTACCCTCTTTCAGTTTGAAACCATTACTCCACGTCCTACCCTAGGACAATCACTTCCCTACCTAGGGACGTGATTTTTACCCCTGTACTTGGCTCTGGTGAGGCCGCATCTCAAGCACTGTGTTCATTTTTGGGCCCCTCGCTACAAGGACACTGAGGTGCTGGAGCGTGTCCAGAGAAGGGCAACGAAGCTGCTGAAGAGTCTGGAGGAGCAACTGAGGGACCTGAGGTTGTTCAGCCTGCAGAAGATGAGGCTGAGGGGGGACCTTCTGGCTCTCTACTACTCCCTAACAGGAGGTTGTAGGGAGGTGTTGCTCTCTTCCTCCAAGCAACAAGCAATAGGACAAGAGGAAATGGCCTCAAGTAGCATCAGGGAAAGTTTTGCTTGGCTACTAGGAAGAATTTCTTCCCCAAAAGGGTTCCCAGGCACCGGAACGGGTTGCCCAGGGCAGGGGTGGAGTCCCCATCCCTGGAAGTACTTCAGAGTCGGCAGGCAGAGCACTTAGGGATGTGGTTTAGTCGAGGACTTGTCAGTGTTGGGTTGTCCTGGTTTGAGCTAATTACACAGAGAGCTCAACTTGGTCATCTCAATTGCCCAGGACATTTAGAGGTGATCCCAGGCTGGCCACAAGGCTCGCAATGCCACCTAAGGAGGTGGTGACACGTGCTTAGGAAACTCCACCGTGTAACCAGTTACCAGACAATGACAAGCAACGTGCCCTGTTCACTTTGTAGGAAACTGTCAGAGGTGGAAAGGTGCTGTGTGGAGTCTAACACGACGAGTCGTAGAAGCAGCCGAGGGAGAAGGTGGATCGAGTCAGTTTGCAGAGGTAAAAGCCATCCAGCTGGCCCTAGACATTGCTGAACAGGAAAAACGGCCAGTGCTGCCCGACAAGAGAACTTAGTTGTGAAGGCACATCACGTAGGTGCCCACGTGCCCAGAAGTCGGCACAACCGGCAGGCTGCTCGAGTGGTCCGAACAGACTCGGGCTGGGACCACAAAGGGGAACTACTTCTAGCTCGGCACTTCAGGACAGCAGGGAAGAGCTGGAACGTACAGCTGGGCCCGTGACCGAGGGGTGGGTCTAACTACGGACGCTATTGCGCAGGTTATCCGTCACTGTGAAAAATACATGCTGAAATTAAGCAAGTGAAGCGATTAAAACCTTTGTGGTGTGGGCAACGATGGGTAAAAGATAAGTAAGGGGGAGGCCTGGTAGATTGATTGCATCACACTCCCTCATGGGTTAGCCCTCAGACTTGAGAGGACAAGAAAGTCTTTACAAATGAGTGATAAAACAAGCAGGGGAGTGTGTGTTTTTTTTCTTGTTAGTGATGGAGCAAAGGGGAAAGTGTCCTTCGTGAGTGAGGGAGTCCCAGGACACCGTCTGTGAGGAGATAACGAGACACCTTGACCATCAGGGCTGTTAATTAAGGCAGCAGCAAGGATGCTCTAAACTTCGGAGCTTTTAGGCCGATGAATATTAACTTCTCTGCCCTGGGCGGCATAAACTGAATGAAACCTGGGCTGTGTGTTGTTAAGGGGGTACATGTCAAGGGGAAACATGGAACAGATGGATGGGGAGGTCCGAGTGCCTCAGCCAGCGGGGAAAGGGAAATTAGGATAAAAGGAGGCAACTCGAGAGGCTTCACTGGGCCTTGGCAACGCAGATGAACTCTCCCTTCATTCGAATGAAGTTAAGACTCCTCCATTTTCCCTGTGAACGCTGGCAACGGGATTTTTTTCCAGACAGACTCCATGATCTCAAAGGTCTTTTCCAACGCGGGCAAATCCAGCGCTGCCCTCCCTGAGGAACAGCCCCCTCCCCAGCACCCCTGCAGCCCCTTCAGGCACTACAAGGTCTCCTCGGAGCCTCCTCTCCTCCGGGGCGGACACAGACCCGTTAATGCCGTAAAAAACCCAGAGAGGCGCCGCGGTTCCAACCTCAACCAGTCTGTGATTCTGTGATTTTATGGAGGTGCTGCCACAGGCCTTGGGAGCGGACGTGACACCCTGCGTGCCCTCAGTGGTTCCCTTGGGGCAGGTAACCCCCTCTCCGAGCCCTCCAGCCC
>NW_009713185.1:0-32254 GCF_000703405.1 Apaloderma vittatum | reverse complement strand
CCCTGGCAATTCTGTGATTCTGTGATTAAGTTAAAATATATTTAACCAGCCCACATGACATAACTTGCATCCCATTAAAGCAAGAATGCTTGCCTCAGTGTTGAGCAAGCCTGGGACTTCGTTGGCCTGAATTCAACTTAGCACTCTGTTACAGATGTCCTGTGAGAAGCTTTCTGGGATTTGGAAAGCCCTTTAGTCATTTCAGAGTGTGTCTCTACAGACATGTAAAAATGTGACTTCTAGATGCGATCCCTCCTTAGTACAGAAGCCTGTAACAGCATCGTCCTGGTACTGAGCTCCAGTTATGACCATAACACTTCTGGAACAGCACAAAGGAATAATATCAGCATGGACTGATTAGATTTGTAGTTGAATATACATGCACTAGATGGTTTTCACATGTATTACAGCAGGATTTCATGGATTTACTAACCTCAGCCTTAATACAGTTTGTGACAAAAATAAGGCTTTTTTGGTAGCAAGCTGCTATATCTTACCATAAAGGTTTTGCAAAAGGTCCCTGAATGCTGGTATAATAGAAAGTTGAATAGCTGCTTTATTAGAGATAAAAAGTAGGCAAAAGGGGAAAAAAAAAAAGGAATGTTATAAGGGATGAATATTCCTCTCCTCTCAGTACTTTCATTATTCTGTTTTTTTCCAATAGATATGCATTCAAAGGGGATTATCCCTAAAATATTTTAACACCTATTTGGCATACTGTAAACTAATGCTGGGTTAGAATACATACAAAATGTAGTTGGTATCCTCATAAAAATTTAAAATACTGTACAACAGAGTCATGTAGATATGAAATTAGTGTGTTGTGGATTGTTGATTGACAGAACAGCAGCTCTGAAATGCCAGCAAAAGCAAGCTCTGCGAAAGAGATCCCTATTTGTGGATTGCCACAGCGACACATCAGCCTGTAGCAGTCAAGACTGAAGTGTCTCTGGTTATATTTAAGAAATCTCAGTTTTAATAAACACATTCAAGTTTTCAAGGTAATTCTCTTGGAAAACAGAAAAGGGAAAAGAAAATGACAGTGGCCAATAATAACTTACATATGCTAAAGATATTTAAATTGAAAAAAATGCTTTTAATCTCACAAAGTACTTATGAGATACAGTGTCCAGCAATTTAAGTCCGAAAAGTTTGAGCTATGGAAAGACTGGCATATAACTGTTTTGCAACAGATTGCCAATGCGAGTTCTTCATCACTTGAAATCTTTAAATCGAGAATAAATGTATGTGAAGACATGCTTAATTTAAGCATGAGCTCCTACGGTGTGTACAAGAATTATTGCATGAAACACTGTGTCATAGGTCACGTAGAAGATTTTTCCATGATATATAGCTTTAAAACATATGAAATGGCACAACTGATATTAATAAGAAAAAAAAGTGATTCAGAAGTATTGAAGTGCCTGAAATGTGAGCAGCTATAGGAGTTAATTGGAACATTTCAACAGAAAATGAAGTCTTGGAAGATTATGTTGAGGACGTGCAAATATTTGTAGATAACTTTTGCAAACAGACAAATGCAACGTATCACGTTACAGCTCAATTCCTACTTACTTAAATGAGTGTCTCTAATTACTCATCTGTAATAAAGAGATTTTCTTCCTTTCTTGTATAAAACAGGTCTTGCTATTTCTCTTTTTAGGCAGCTTAAATATTGTTGAGAAGAATTAAGGAAATAAATGGAAGTTAAAAACTATAACCCTGATTGAAAAATAATGTTCCAAGTCAACAAAGATTTGGCAGTGTAGGAGTAGCTTTGTCGGGGGGTTTTGCAATAGGATTAGTGAAGCTCAGTATCACGGGGCAGACAGGTGTTCTGTATATATAGCACTTACTGCCTTGACATGGTTCAGGACTTCACCATTTATTCTAATAACATTAAACAGCAACATTTAGTCAGTATAGTCAATATTGAAGAAAAGTATTTTTTGTAACCCATTATTGGTCTATGAGACTGCCACACTCAGGAATGTGTTAATTGCTGTTAGTATGTTGCAAGACTACTCCAGAGGACAACTGATAGAAAGTAGCATTGACTTTTCTTTTTAGAATCTCAATGATTCTAAGTCATTTTGCCACAAATGAACTTTTCTTGGTAAATTTCCTCAGTACTAGACATTAACAACACACAAAGAAAGCATCTATCTGTCTAGATGTATCTACTTTATTTCCAGAGCACTTAAAAATGACAGAAACACATAAATTACCTTAAAATAGCTGCATACACTATGACATTGGATAATTGTGTGGCTGATCTGTATTTGCAACTACTGTGATTTTTCAAATGACTCAATAAACACTGCAAGCTGAATTATTTTAGTGTTATAAGGCACAGAACTTGTAAGAAGGTGCAGACCCACACACACAGAGACACAGACACTGTGTAGGTGTGGTGCTTAGGGACACAGTTTAGTGGTGGACCTGGTTTTGCCAGGTTAACGTTTTGACCGGATGACCTTAATGGTCTTTTCCAACCTAAACAATTCTATGAGTCTATGAATAACTCAGTAAAAATGCAGAGGCCAGTGCCTTGCAGTGAACTGGTGCACCCCCAACACCAAGAGCCAATCCTGCAGGTTGTTATTAAACGTTGTGGGAACAGAGAAGTCACTGGGCTGAGCATGGGGCTTACTGGTAAATATGAATATTTCAAGAACTTATAATTGTTTTAAATTCTATAACAGAGTTCAGTAAATCTAATTCTTTTTACTTTTCAATGAAAAATGGAAGGAAAGCCTGACATTGCTAAAAATTGTTAGCATTTTTTTCTAAGTAAAGGAGAATTATGATCTGGTGGGTAATTTAGAGTAGTAGTTTGAACCTAGATTTTTTTTTTTTTCTGTATTGGATACACGTTGGATTATTGGCTCTTATAATGATGCAACATCAATGTGTCTTGCTGTTCTTTCTCACTTCCCTTTATTCTCTCTCTTCCATTCTCTTATTTTGACAAGAATTTTCATCCAAACTATAATAAATCTTTTCTGAACAGAAAATTGTATGTTTCAGGGAAACATTTTGGTTTCATTAAAGAGCAAGTTTTCTTCAGGTCTAGTTGACATTGCAAGAAAATATTCTCCGCAGATCTTCTGGGAAAAATAAATAAATCTAGTTTTAGACATATACAGCAGAAGAATTAATCTCTTTCTGCTCTTGACTTACCCATCTTTAGGGTACTCCATTTCTGCTTCAGTTAATGTTACTGATTGCACCGGGAGTTGTTGTAGGAGCTTTTTACCACATCAAGAAGTAACATCTTGATATTATGATGCTAAAGTTTTTCAGTTCTGTTCAGGTTTTCATGGTGGAAAAATACCAAACTCTGATCATGCATTCCAATTTGAATTTTAATTTAAAATTTAATTTTACCTTGAACTTTTTTCAAATTGTTCTTCTACCAGGGACAAGATCCTGCTGTGAGAGGCACAACATCTGAGAAGAATTTACCAACAATTCTATATGTAGCCTTCTAGAGTTTTCAAGGCTTTAGATTACTGCCCAAGGTCATCTTAAGTCCCTAAAAAGAAGAATAGGCAAGTTGAGGTCTTGTTATAATCTTCTGAGAATATTTAAATATTTAAGCTACTTCTGAAAATTCCATGGCATGATTGTTTTACATCCTTAGATACACATATGCTTTTGAAAGCCTTTCCATTAGCATTTAATAGTACAGCTACTTCAAGCTCACGTTACCTCACATGTGTTTATAATAATGATACATATAATTTGGGAATTCTATATTTGTAAATTATGTTCTTAATCATAGTTCATACAAGTTCTTTTCAGAAGGATGGTTGAGCATATCTGGTAGTTTCTCTTTGAAACTGACACAGTTTGAGGCTTCAAGTATCTTTCAGTTCTTAGAAGATGCACTTATGAATATTATCCTGATGAAAACAGATGTTCCTTTTCATCTTAATGCTAGATCCCTTGAGTGTCAGAAATGCTTTTTTAAGCAGTTGGCTGACAGCAGAATCATTACTTACGGTGATTAATTCTTTCTCTTTTAACAGGTAGATGAATAGTGCTGGTTTTGAAGGCTTTAAGAGCTAGTTGTTTACTGACGAGAATAAATGTTATATAGTAAACCCAAAAATATTATCTTATCTTTCAGGACCCCTTAAATACTGGCTTAAATTGGATGTACACAGTAATTATCTGGCATATGTTTGACTTTTTTAGATTGAGTACAAAAATCACAATGAAGATCATATCTTGCTAGTATATATTTTCTACTAAACACCAATATTTTGACGTGCCTATCTCTGACAATCGAGTTCTCTGCAGTCAGATTTTTTAAAGTGAAATAATAGCATGAAATCTTGTAAAACAAGCATAGGTATGGAAAACTGGGGCTGTGTGATCATTTGATATTTCAGTTTTTGAGGAAAATTTAAAACAAAGTGTATTTGACTCATTCAGTATAGTCTCACTCAGGGGAAAAAAAAAAAAAAGGACCACCAAAAAGGGATATGTTCCTTTTTTGCCTAGTTGCTTGTAACAGTCAGAAAGTTAAAAATGTTGTATCAATTTTAACTCACCAAGGTATTCTTAAAATATCTTCCTTCTACTATGAAAGATGTCAAAGAGTTGAAGTTATTACAAGACTTACTTACATTTCTGTGCTTTTTGTAGACATTACTGCACTGCCTGAGAACAGTTAAGCATTGATTGTCCCACTGGAGCCCTTAACTGGGCACTGGGATCCAAGTATCTCACGTCTGAGAGGTCTAAACCAGTGGGGTAAAGTGCAATTCGTTTTATATTCCCTCTGTACTCACTGAGCATTTACAAAAAAGCTGAGCTATACCAGCACAGAAATTGAATTTATTACCCAGCTGATTTATTACCTGGCTGATGAGATGTTTGTAAGTGATAGAAGATGTAAAATTTCTTAAATACATGAAAGGAGTTGAACCTAGCTCTCCCATATTTTGAATGTGTGCTACAATCATAGAATCATAGAATCATCATAGAATCATAGAATGTTTGGAGTTGGAAGCTATCTCTAGAGATCGTCTAGTCCACCCCCCCTGCAAGGCAGGATCTGCTCGGACAGGGCACACAGGAACACATCCAGGCGGGTTTTGAATGTCTCCAGAGAAGGAGACTCCACAACCTCTCTTGGCAGCCTGTGCCAGTGCTCTGTCACCCTCAAAGTAAAAAACTATTGGATAATAAAAGGGCAGCATCACACAGAGGAGAGTTTGACAGCCTAATTTAGGTGCCAACATAGGACCTAGATGTCTAGGTTCCTATCAATGAGATGTCTAGTGAACAGGGAGAAAACGGAGCCTGGAGAGTAATTAATTTGTCTTTACAGAAGAATTCGGGGCTGAGACCTTCACTGTTACCAGGAGACTGGCAGATATAACACAGGTCCAATACAGAACTGTATCCCTCTGGAGGCTGGAGATGACATAATAAACTGTTACAAATGGCCCCAGGTAGCACCAAGGGAGCAACTTTGACAAAGATCCCGGAGCTCTGTGGGTGTCTTGTGAGCACGGTGACCATACCGCAACTGATCACAATGGGAGCACACCCAAGATATGTACCTCAAAGGTAGACACTTACATATACACATCTAATCTTAAATGTTTTAAAATAGGGCTAGATCCCACTCTCTTTGTGCAGGAGCTCTGTGAATTTGGACAGTAATTTTATATGAGAATCAAAATTACTTACAGGATTAGATACAAATTTATACTGATAATAGAAACCACAATTTGATGACTAGTAAATTTAGGTACAACATTTTGTCAGGCTTGCAAAAAGTGAACAAAAGCCTGAAAATATAATAAATAATATAATAAGTAATAAGCCTGAAAATATAATAAGTAGCATCTAAAAAGCTACTAGGAGATGCTTTAGAAGGAGTAAGCGTTATTTAATTTAAGAGTAATTTTTAATCAGAAAGTTGTACTCAGTAGCACTTCAGTAAATTCTGGTGCTGTTGCTAAGCCACAGGGTTTTGCCAGCACTGATTAGGACACGAAACCAAATACACGGGAGGCACTTCAGAAAGGAATGTAGCAGAATATCAGGAAACACCAGAGGCACTGGACTACAGAAGTGAAAACCATGTCTTTTGGGTCTAGGAGATGAACATTAAGAATTAACGATGGAAGCTAATTTTGCCATGCAGGAACTGAGGGAACCAAGGAAATTTTCTATCTTCTGAAATGCCACTCGTGCTTCACAGTAAGAACTGAGTATTTTAGGAAAAGACAAGGATTTGCTTTCATTTTAAAAGTCCAACTGGATAAACATTGTCTTTTTTTCAGGCCTGAAGAAGTTTGTTTTCTTAGCTCTTTGCGTAAACATTTTGCTGAACTATTCCTCTGTCAGAACTGCCAGAGGCATGAAGTGGGCATTCTCACCTCTCTCATCTCAGCTCACCCTCTCTGAGTGGGGTGGGATGTGGTACAGTGTCTACCACAGGGCGACCTCTTCACAGAAACTGGACATTCTCAGGCATTCTCAGAATCATAGAATCATAGAATGGCCTAGGCTGGAAGGGACCTTAGAGATCATTTAATCCAACCTCCCTGTCATGAGCAGGGATGCCTCTCAACTAGATCAGGCGACACATGGGGACCAAATGGGGAAGAACAAAACCTTTTGGGTTAATCTGAAATGGAGTTTTTAAAAAGTGCTAAAATATTCTTGTTTCACATCAACTTTGTTTCAGCTGTGGTTTTGGTTTGTTGGTGTATTTTTCCCTCTTTCTTTTTGGCACTGAACTAAAGAATTATTATTCATTGAGCTGTACATTTTAAGTCACTTGTATATTTTACAGCGCACATAACATCATTGAGGATAAAGACTTTTGTCTCAATCCTTTCTAAACATTATATCATACTGTGTTTATTAAATTCAAGCCAAGAAGAATAATCCAAAATTTGAGTATTATGGTATTTCCAGGATAGACAACTATTATTATCTCTGGTTTTGCAGGTGAAATGCCTGAAATCCCCAGAGATTATAAGACTAAATAGCCCAAATGGGATTCTGCAACATTTTCCTGGCTTTTGGCATAGCACAGTCTTCAGGTGCTTGTTATATTTTTTTTTCCTTTTTCCTGAGGTATGGCTCTGGGAAATCAACCTAAACAAGCAGCAAATAGCAATTGATTTACACTGAGTTTTTACTAACCACCTCTGTATTTTTTAGATTATAAATTTGCTTTATTTTATTGCACTCTGAAACGTCATTACTTGGATAGGAGTACATGCATAGTTAATTTGGCTCATAAAATGCACAAAGCAACAGCCTTTCATCTTATTCTGTGAAAAGATGGTTTATTGTCTGGTTTTCCAGCAAACAAAGGCTGGTGATGCATAAAAGCAGCCTCATATGTTTCTTTATTCTTATTATTTTTACCTTTCACTGTATTATTTCCATGATCAACAATGTGATTTATATCTCTCTGTTGCTGTTCTTTTCCTTTACAGGCAAAAGCATTGTTTAAAGGCTCTGTTCACTTAGTATTAAGGCCTGCACATTTCTATCCATGGGATTCATTTTAAATTGTCAGATGAAAAAGCACTTCATGAACCACTAGAAAAACAAATTCAAACATAATGAAGCCTCTGCCAGCTTGTGAAACATCTCATTGTGAAGATGTTTGTATAGAAAGGAAATATTGTGTTTGCGTTTTCCAAAACAGCGCATGATTAACTGAAATGTAAGTGTAGCCTGCTACTCTTTCAGGGCACCACTACGACCAGAAGGAAGAAGGGCAGGTCTGCCAGAGACATTCCTGGTTAATCATGGGCAAATCACGGCACTTTGCTCTTTCTCCATTCTTGGTTATAGACTGTAGATAATCTGGACCCCATAAATATTTGACGTGCTTAGAAATATTTCCTTGTAATCCTTTCTTATAAGTGGATATAGAATAAAGCTCAGATGGAGTCAGATGATGTTTTCACATTAATTTTTCATGAATTGATGAAATTTAAAAAAAACCCCCTCAAATATTTTTCAAGAGTTTTTATTTTTATTTTTGTAGGTATATCTGCAATGTTGTACATAAAAAGTGTACTATAACTTCACCAGAAATCTTTTCTGCCCCCAAATGCTCAACTTGTTTAGTCAACAAGACTAAACCAGATGTGTATGGATTGCGTATTTTGCCTCTAAAGTCATATAATTATCTGTAAGTCTCACCTAATATTGAAAGATGGCTTACTTGTGTAAAATAATATAAAAATCAGTAAAAAATGATGGAGATGAAGTTTTTGGATTTTCTTTCTTCAATAAAAGATCTTGACAACACCACATCACAGAACTATAAACATTTAAGGCCAGTAACAGATTTGCAAAAAAGCACAGAGCATGAAATAGCTTCAAGAAATCTGCTGAAAGCTATTCTAAGGGAGTGAATGCTTCATCAAGTTGGGAAAATGAACAAAGATTAAGAACAGTTGGTTAAATTCGACTTTTGTGAGATATTGCCATCAGAAAGCTGAATTGTTACATAAGATCAATGGAACAAATGTGTTCTTATCACTCAGTGCCTGAGCTGATGCTATTGTGCTGTGCACCATCCACAAGTTTGTATGCTAAAAATTTGGGGTTGAGATTCTGCATCAGCCAAGTGAGAGAGTTCTGTGATCCTGCTTCTGTAAAGATCATGGGCAGCTCTGGCCAGTGCAGCCCTTTCTGCCAGAGACTGGCAGGAGATGATAAAGGAAGCATTAAGGTATATCCCGTGAGAGGACAAATAAGCCTGTCTGGAAGTAGGATTCTCTTTTTAAGAAGTATTTTTACACCAGAAAGTGGGTATTGAGACAGGAAACAATTGCTGTTATCTGTCTTGGGCTAGAATTCGCTTTGTCCAGCCTCCACTATCTGATCTTTGTAAGTCGTCCAGGATCAACAACAGAATCAATACAGGAGAGGAAAGGAGCTATGAAAAAGCAATGCAAACAGCAACCTTAATCCTTGTGTGCCTGACCCCAGCTCTTAGGTCATCCAAAGGAGAAAGCAGAAATACTTTAATGAAGTTTTAAGATTTACTATTTAAAGGTTCTTTCTCAGCAAAATGAACTTTTAAAGTTCCTTTAATAAAAGCTAAACAATTTTTACAGTATTCTATTATGCATTGAGGAATTGGTAGCGATTAACTAAGTCTGCACGTGCCCATGGGCTTGTGTGCACAAACACTCATATCAACACACGGACAAAGCTCAGAGGTTACTCCTCAACATTTTCACATCCAGAACAGAAATCTATGAAATTAGTATCTTATGCCTGAAGACAAGTTTTCAATGGTGCTAAATGTACAGGGCACCTAATGCACTGCCTTCAGTGTCTTCCACGTGACAGAAAAAGGAGAGACCTTTCTCAACACACTGGTTGCCTAAAAAAAGGCAGTATGATAAAATTACTGAAGAGATAGCAATGTTTTTGTATACTTCTAATAGGAGAGTTTTTCGTAAGAAAACAATCTCATTTGATGAACAAAAACCTTAGTGTATTGAGGAATTATAACAAGATCAGACCTCTACTCTCGAGTTTGAAATGATTTTTAATGACACTGCCATTTTGAAAGACTACAACAGGACAAAAAATGTGGTGTTCAAACTAAGGTGGTCACCCCCATGAAAGGAGTTGGCTGTAGCTTTTATTGAACAAGCCATTGCATTAAAAATTTGGATAGTTGAGTTCTCCTGCATATTGCTTTCTACAAAATGTTCACAGCTTGACCTGTTCTAACAAAGATTTCAGTATCCTTTAGAAAAAAATGGGAAAAAATTATGTGTGCAGACCTTGCAGTATTACTTTCTCTACCTCAGTAATACAGGACATTTGCAGCCTGCTTCTTTCTAGGTTTATTGACTAAAAGTCAATTGTCACCAATGTTTGCTTTTCTTTCAGTAGATCAACACAGTCCTTCTTGGTAAAACGCACCAATTCTTTGTTCCTATTATGACAGTTATTCTGATTTGTGTGTTATTAATCTTTCTGTGTCTTAGTATTATTTAATCTTGGTTTATATGTGTCAGGTCCTGTTCATATATACTCATACCTTTAGGCTACACAGATAATAAATCTAACTTTGTGGTTAATCGCTATATTTGAATTATTTTTTCCTATCTCTTATCTTCAGAAATCAGCTGGTTATTGTCCTTAGAAGTGTGAGATTCTGGTAATGTCATGGTGTGTGGTGGCTTCACCCTGGCCAGCAGCTAAGCCCCATCCAGCCATTTTCTCACTTCCCACTCTTACCTGGACAGAAGAGAGAACAGGAAGAACAAAAGCAAGGAAACTCATGGGCTGAGATAAACAGAGTTTAATAAGTGATAGAAAGAGGGAAAAGCCAAACAAAGAAACAAAACCCAAGTGATGCAAAGGCAATCACTCACCACTTCCCACTAGCAGGCAGATGCCCAATCAGTCTCCAAGCAATTGCTACCCCTCACAAACTCCCATTCTCTTGATTTTTATTGCGGGGCATATTATGTAGCATAAGCTAGCTAAAGAAATGAAATCCAGGCCTGCTTAGAATTCTCTTAGAAATCTTGCTGTTTCCAGCACGGTCTCTCAAACTATTACCTTTGCAGGTTTTCAAGCAGGTATCTCGTCAGAGTCCTTTTAAAAGTGCATTTTTATTTAATACCTAGTTAGCCTTACTCTCATTTGCCCCACTAATGGAGCTTTGGCAATGGAAATACAGGATGTAAATCGTGTTTGCGGTCCCTTTCAAAGAGTTTTACATTGCTGAAGCTGTGGGAAGGGCCTTGCCATGCTGAAGCCATAGGAGAATCAGGACTGGTATGTCTGTTAATATATTGTAATGTATTTACCCTGACAGAGACTATCACTGGGATGGGTTTCAGGGAGTCCATTAGGACTGTGCTTACATACAGTTGGGGACTGCTGCCTTTGATAGGCTTTTTGGGCAAGGGCTCATCTCAGAATCATAGAATGCATTGAAAAGTAAAGGACTTTGAAAGGCCATCTAGTCCAACTCCCCTGCAGTGACCAGGGACATCTTCAACTAGATCAGGTTGCTTAGAGCCCTATCAAGACTGACCTTGAAAGTTTCCAGGGATGGAGCTTCCACCACCTCTCCAGACGACTTGTTCTTGTGTTTCACCACACTCATTGTAAAGAATTTCCTAATGTCTAATCTAAATTCATCCTGTCATAGTTTAAAACCATTGCCCCATGTCCTGTTGCTACATGCCCTTGTAAGCAGTCCATCTGCAGCTTTCCTGTAGCCTCCTTCAGGTACTGGAAGGCTGCTATAAGGTCTCCCCAGAGCCTTCTCTTCTCCAGGCTGAACAACCCCAACTCTCTCAGCCTGTCCTCAGAGCAGAGGTGTTTCAGATCTTTGATCATTTTTGTGGCCCTCCTCTGGACCCGTTACAACAGCTCCATGTCCTTCTTTGTGTTGAGGGCCCCAGAGCTGGAGGCAGTAGTGCGGGTGAGGTCTCACTAGAGCAGAGCAGAGTGGCAGAATCCCCTCTCTCCATCTGCTGGCCATGCTGCTTCTGATGCAGCCCAGGATGTGATTGGCCTTCTGGGCTGCGAGTGCACACTGTTGGCTCATGTCCAGCTTTTTGTCCACCAACACCCCTAAGTCCTTTTCCACAGGGCTGATTTCTATCACATCATCCCCTAGCCTGTATTGGTAATGAGGATTGCCCCAACTCAGGTGCAGGACCTTGCATTTGGCCTTGTTGAACCCCATGAAATTCACCGAGGCCAACTTCTCCAGGTCCTTCTGTATGACATCCCAGCCCTCTTGCATATTGATCTCACCACTCAGCTTGGTGTCATCTGCAAACTTGCTGAAGTTGCACTTGATCCCACTTTCTGTATGACTGATGAAGATATTAAACAGTAGTGGTCCCAGTACAGACCCCTGAGGGATACCTCTTGTCACCCATCTCCATCTGGACATTGAGGTGTGAGGAGAGAGGTTGTCAGTGAAGACTGAGTCAAGAAAGTTGTCGAGAACCTCAGCCTTCTAATCTGTTCTTACTAGCTTGGAAATCTTGCTCATTGTGGGGGTCGCACTTTCTTTTACCTTCCTTTTCTGGTTGACATACCTGCAGGAGCCCTTCTTGTTATTCTCCTCATCCCTTGCAAAGTTCAGGTCCAGCCACACCGTGGCCTTCCTGACCTCATCCCTACACAACTGGGTAGCAAACCTATACTCTTCGCAAGATACCCGTCCCTGCTTGAACTGCCTGTGCAGTTCCTTCTTGCCTTTTAGTGTGACCAGCAGGTCTCAAATCAGCCATACTGGTCTCTTCCTTTCCTTGCCTAATTTCTTAAAGCTGGGGATTGAGAACTGTTGTGTTTACAGGAAAGACTTTAATACTGAATGGACAATAGTGGTGAGCCATGAAATGGAAGGAACAGGGGAAGAGTGTTGAAAATGTATTTGGGTGAGTTGCAAAGACAACTACAAGTCTTGATGCAGATAGAGCTGTTCTTCTTTCTGCTTCTCATTTGCTATTGAAATTTAGCCAATGAAAATTCTTCTGTGCCTTCATTTATCTATATAATTCATTCCTGTCTACTAAAGTTGTTTCAAAGATTCACTAATTAATTGCCGTTCATGTAGTAATTAAAGTCCCAAGCTGAAGTCATTTGTAAGTGCTGTCATGAAAGTAAAAATACATATCAGACCCTATAGAAACTGAGGGGGAAAGTTCAGCAATAGTGAATTTTATCAGATATCAAAACAAAACCCAGTTGAGACGGTTTTGTTATTTAGATTGTGTGAGAATGGGACTGTAAAGTACAAAAACACAGATATAAATCAAGTGAGTAATTGTATGTGATGAAAGTTAAACATAACTATAGCACACTAGGCTTGAAAATATTTTATACAAGACATCTCTGAAATGCTAATTTCCCCGAATTAACTATTTAACAAAGAAAGCTGAATTGTTCAGGTTTAACAATACAAAGCCATGCACAGTACAACTTGTTGTGTGTTACACAGGAGGTACTAAATCCTCTGCGACAAGCCCTGAGATCTTTGCTCAGCCCTCATTGAGCCCAAACTCTCATAGGAAATTTTTAGTGGGAAATCTTGTTATGTGAGAGCCACACTGGAGCAGTCTGGGAGGATTTTGCAGTAGCTGAAGAAGGCCTAGATGAAAATCAATAGCTTCTGTTTAGGGTTTGATGATGGAAAGGTGAGAAACTAAGTTCTTAAAACTTCTCAGATGTAAGGATTTCACTGGGAAATTAAAGTTTGTCCAGGCTGTTCTTCTAATATGTTAATGGTAATTAAGAATTAAGGGTTTAACACAACAGGTTTAATGTGCATATATAAACCATGATGCAGCACTGAGTCAGTGTCATAAAACACTGAAACAGACTCATAAAACATTGAGGAAGGAGTGCATAATAACTGCTTAGTACTCCTTTTCAGCGTCTTCAGAAACTGATTGCATAATGATGACTTACTGCTAATGGATGATTAATCAGGCATTCAGACTGCCTTGTTTTAACGCCACCTGTCCCACACAGGCAAGCTAGGAGCTGCCTTTTAAGTGGCCAGAGAGCAACCTGAACAGTGGATCATGGGCAGAAGCAAAAGCCCAGTGCAGACAAGTAGCGCAGAGAGCATCCATGCCAACTCCTTATCCTGCAGTGCAATACTTATTTTTGCTAATGATTAAGAACACAAGAGAGAAAAACTTGCACAACGGACACCAATTATTTTTCCTCCAAATTCAGGTTCTGCTAATACAGTACTTGGCAAACTCCTTGAAGATACATACTGTTCCTTAGGAGCAGTTTTTATGCATTTTAGAGATGACAATTTTTGATGCAGAGTAAAAATAATTTTCTCTTGATATGAGATAACTGCAATATTGAGTTTTTCTTTAAAGTCTTCTTTAACCAGAAAGAGATTTTAAATGAGAAACATGGGTGAATCATTGTTGTAACTTACTCCTAGGCAGCTCCAGGCTTCACCCATCACTGCTGGCCTGCCACATGTTAACAGTTACCTAAGTCTTAATACCTCGCTGTACTGGCACAGATCATTTCATGTACCTTCGTAGCTGGATAGTTCCCTGCAGCACCGTTTCACATACTAGACTGACACACGTCTCCTGGGAAATGGCGCTGCAGCATCTGCAGGCTGCCTCTTCCCTGTTCAGGTGACTTATATGTTAGCCAAGCTCTCGCATCCATTTGAAATATTTTAAAAAGCAATTAAAACTAGGAGGAAAAACAAAAAAAGGGGTGAAACCAGAAAGATTAGGACTGAACTTAGACTTGTATCTTCATCCCACAACAGAGTAGTGGGACATTTCTGACAAACCACCAGAAGTATCAAGTTATTTGTTGCTATGGTGAAATCAGAAGCAACAATTTTTTCAAGGAGAAAACCTTAGTGAGGGAGCTCACGCATTTTGTAAAACACAGAGTAGGTTTGTTGGACTGCGTGTTTGTCTTGCTCATATAGCCTAAGCAGAAATAAAAATTTTACAGAAATATTCCTGTCCAAAGTTTGCTAAAAGCTTCATCTCATTTAGCAGTCATGGTTTATTAGATCAATCTTTAAGCATAGAGACCAATCTTCAAGCATAGAGATCAACCTTTAAGCATAAAGACAGGACACACCGGTACAGTAGTCCTGGCAAGGCAGCCAGCTCAGATGTGGCTGTGATCATGCTGTGCCACAAAACTGCAAACAGGCCAAAGTTACGGGGGAAGCCGCTTAATGCAGCACGTGCACCTTTAGATGGGCACTACAACACGTTTCATAAGAAACTCCTGCTGCTTGTCCCCCCAACACAGACATCAGGCTCCATCTGAGGTAATACATCCACCAAGAGATCTGTTAGTTTCCTTGCTTAAATAGACACAGTTTAGTTCAGGACTTGCCAGTGTTAGGTCAATCACAGAATCACAGAATGTCAGGGGTTGGAAGGGACGTCAGAAAATCTAGTCCAACCTCCCTGCCAGAGCAGGATCACTACAGTAGATTGCACAGGAATTCGTCCAGGAGGGTTTTGAAAGTCTCCAGAGAAGGAGACTCCACAACCTTCCTGGGCAGCCTGTTCCAGTACTCTGTCACCCTCACAGTGAAAAGGTGTTTTCTAATATTTTTGTGGAACTTCCTATGCTCCCAGTTTTTACCCTTGTCCTGTCATTGGACATCACTGAAAAGAGCCTGGCACCATGCCCCTGACACTCGCCCTTGGAAGCCTCCTCTTCTCCAAGCTAAAGAGACTCAGCTCCTTCAGCCTTTCCTCACCAGGGAGATGTTCCACTCCCTTCATCATCTCTGTGGCTCTGCGCTGGACTCTCTCAAGCAGTTCCCTGTCTCTCTTGAGCTGAGGGGCCCAGAACTGGACACAATATTCCAGATGTGGCCTCACCAGGGCAGAGTAGAGACCTCTCTTGACCTACTAGCTACTCCCCTTCCAATATAGCCCAGGATGCCATTGGCCTAGCGTTCTGTGATTCTGTGAAAAATGGAAACTACAGCATTTTATTACTTTTTCTCTTCCAAAACTGCATTTGCAAGTAAGCTTTCTAGCCTAAGTTGTGGTTTTGTTTAAATCTGTCTTTTCAGAATGCAGGTCTGTAAATAAGAACTCTCTGTTCTCTAAGTGTTTCTCTGGTCTCAGCATAGTTCTGTACTTGGCAGTTTGCAGTATGCTATCAACCAACAACAGCAGGCCATGAAGGTAGCATCCTGAGACTTCTGTCATTGTTGTTTATGTATTTAAAAGCAAAAAAACCAACAAAACAAAACCCTGCCAGTTTGCACATAGCTAGTTGGAATATGCTGAATGTAGTGCTTGCATTACTTTTTGTCTCCATATTTTCACCTAATCCACATCTCTCTTGTTTGTTACACACCCCTTTCTTCTCGCACCTGAATTAAGATTGTTATTTCTCTGAGGAAAACCTCTTGCCCTGCCATCAGAAAAAGGTCTCTGGTTATATGGAACAAATTTGTGATGTTAGACAAGGAGCAGTCATTTTGTCTTCTGACATAAATGCAGGACTAAGTTTTCTTCATTTAATCAAAACCATCCAGGCTGTAGCAAGACAATGCCTGTAGCCTGCTGAAGAAACAATGGGTTACGTTGTTTCCCCAGACAAGAACAGATAACGATTTAACATGGCTTTAGACAAAACGCCATGAAGAACTATGGATCATATCCTTTGTATTTCACATCCAATCGTACTGTAACTGGCCAGTTTTGGATGCAGAACACAATCATTTTTTTTTTAAAAAAAAGTGTAGGAAAATGTATATTCTAAAAACATAAATGTCATACTTGAGAGGAAGCAAGAGTTCACCATCAGAGTCATCATCATTCTTCCCAAATGTTGCAAGTGTTGGAGTACTTATTTTGCCTTTATAGAATGTTTGATAAAAATGTGGTCTTTGCTTTCCAAATATAAGTAATTCTTCTGGTGCATTATAGCCCTTAATCCAGAAACACCAGTCCTTTAAAATAAAGTTTTTACTGTAAGTCTGGACTCCAGCCTTCTCTTTTTGCTGATCTGGTTGAAAGATCTAGTCACTGCTATAATATAATTAACAAAAATAAAGCTTATTGAATGACATTTCCACCTTCTTCATATTTTTTAATAAGTTAAACACATTTTATCTCATGTTGAAAAATGAAAAATACAGTGCTTCTATGAGGCACTCTGTAGACCTGCAAGGACCCATTGAGTGATACCTTAAGAGGAATTCACATTAAAACCAAGAGAAACACCCTTAGATAGCTAGATAAAACATCTGTCAAATATTCAGAATATCTGGGTAGAGGAGACTTACAGAATAGTTCCAAAAATTTTAGAAATCCAGCTAACTTGACAATCTCAGAGACAGCTCCTCTTAGTGACAGTAAAATACATAGCACTTCTCGGAAGAACCCAGCAGCTAAGGCACAGGAAAGTTTGTAGAAAAGAAAGGCAATTTGTTCTTGTTAAATGTCAGGTTTGGCATCACTGCACTCTTGATGTATATCTGATGGTTCAGGAATGTAGTGCTTACTGGAGTGATCTGCATGATACTTCTCTGCCATCTCACAAAATGAAGACCCTGTTCCCTGTGATGTGCCTCCCTCCTGATGGGCTGCTCCCTGGAAAAAAATTGAAGATCTTGTGCCACAAACACCAGCATTTTGCTGCGATACCTGTTTCTTTCCTGCTTGAACACCACAGATGTGAAATAAATGAGACACTGTAAGAGCAATTTTTTTTTCTTTCACTATTAGTGAATGACGGAAGCAAGATATTCACAAACATCTCTCTCCCTAAATTGGAGAAAACATTAGATGAAGGAGTAAACTGGAACAAATATTTTATATACATCCATTTTCAGAAGTTTACACTTGTAAACTGTTGATATGAAGCATAAAATCTATACCTACAGTTTATTTAACTATTTCATTTTAAGAGCTCAAGGTGCAAAGAACAGCATGCCTTACTCCCTGCATTTATTAACTTAAAATAAACAAAGATAACATTTACTCCACATTTAATGATATCACATGGGATTAGAGCTATGCCAAATGCGTTGAATTATTTTGATGAACTATCAGCTGCCTCTGCTGAAGAGAGATTTCCTCAGGAGTATCCAAAGCTACTTTTTGTTGGTCTTCAGCAAGTGCCTCATGGTGGATTTTGATTTACCAGCAGGTATCCTCCTTGAGGATCTGCTAGTGTTTCCAGTATTTGAAACAACTACTGACGTCTTCTGTGGAATTGGGCCTTTTTACCTCCTAAGCCACCCCACTATTTCCTGTTTATAACATATGGCAAGGGTTATTCCAACGATACAGGGAAGAAGAACAATAAGTAGTGTTACTCCTATTTTTTCCCTCTGAAAAAGATACCTGGCTGGAGGGGGTCCGCTGTCAATGCTACCTCCAAGTCCTTTCCATTCACAATATGGAGGAGCCCAGCCATATTTGCAGTGACAGTTCTTATGATTGTTACACAGTCCTCTGTCATGGCACTTTGTCACACTACAGCTGTAGTTCGGTAGTGATATGCTGGTACATGTTCTGTTGATACAAATTCTATCACTACCACATGGTGTGCCATCTTCCACAGCTCCCACGTCAGCTGTTGGCATCCCTACATAATAGTCGAGACTCCAGCACTTTTTATCTCCAACTGGGGTTTGGACTAGCGTTACATGGTTCTGCAAGAAAAGCAATTTTTCTATGTTTTCACACTGGATCCTGCCACATAAGACATTCTCAATACTGCATTTTGTAAAATGGGTATTGTTACGAATACCACAATTCCCAAATCGGTCACCTCGAGTATTCACTGCTTTGAAGCAATCAAAAGAAGCAGCCCTGGCTTTTTTGCCAAAAAGGTGCTGGCACTGTTTACTGTGGGAAGAACATTTTCCTCGATAGCAACGAGCATCATCATTGCAAGGGGTTCCATCTTGTATGTAGACATCTGGTGGGCACCAAGGGGAAGTCCCATTGCAATACTCTGGCAGGTCACAGTCACCAATGCCTGCTCTGCAGAGCGTTCCTGCTGGAAGGACCCGACAACTCTTGCAGCATTTTCCAGAAGCACAGACTGAACCCGCAGTAAACGTACAATTTGGGTGACAACAACGATCCTTTCTGCAGTCTGATTCTGAACCACAGTCACATTGTTCTCTGCTTTCCACTACTTTATTGCCACAGTATTCATGCTTCACGGTGTAGAAAGTGCCGGGTGCTGGTGGCTGACGAATACAGTCGGCACCACGTCCAAGGAGATCAAAGTAGTCTTTGTAACTGCAGTCACTGAATGCATCAGTGTTGACATTGCTTTCACACATAATGCATGTTTTACGTCTACATTTACAGCCCCGTTCATCATGGTACATCCCAAGAGTATGGCCCAGCTCATGGACAAATGTGCTAGTAAGTGAGGACAACTTCCTATCAGTGAAGGAAACAATTGCTGATGACCACTGGTTATCACAGATGGTCCCTACAAATGCCGACCCCAGGCTCCATCTAAAGTTCTGAAATGCAAATAAGTGAGCAGTATCATGGCGCATCCGTGGAGACAGGTCTGACTTTCGCCATTCGTTAAAGTCATAAAGTGTCTTGTTGGCAGAGTCAGTAATGTTTATAAGGTTGCTTTTGGTCCAGATCTCCAATCCCACAAGAAAGAGCTGAACAGAAAGCTGTTCATACAGCAAGTCCCCAATGTTGATGACTTCTATGACTTGCCTCAAGACTTCAGATTCATCACTGTCCGACTTCACAAAACGTACCTTGTCCACGACCATTACCATCTTCACATACCTGATGTGTGTCCACCAGTCCTTCGCCATCTCCTCCTCCTGCTGAGGGACCTTTTGCTGGGGCAGCAAAGCCTTTTGGCGTTGCAGCTCCTCCGGGGTCAGCCCACAGGCAGGGCCTGTAGGCTTATCAGCTGCTCCCGTGTGGTAGAGGATGTGCCGGAAGGCAGGATCATGAGGAATGGGCTCGATCTCGTAGGTGCCATCATCTACCCAGAATATGCCGTGGAGGCCCCTGCGGCAGGTGCTGAGGGCCACCAGGGAGCCGGGGCTCCCCTGCACCTCACCCTGGTAGAAGCAGTTGTCTTGCACCGAGGGGTGCTCCTCCCTGTGGGCCCCGTCCTCGCCGTAGGTGACCAAAGTGAAGGGGTGGGAGACCAGGCCCCGCCGGGGCCACAGGCGCAGCACCCACGGCCTCCCCCCCACCTCCAGCCGGTAGGAGATGAACAGGGGCTCAGCGTCAGACTGAGGGCTCAACTGCTGCGGCACTGTCACCCAGGTGGTGGTGACGCGCAGCCCCACCTGGTCCCCCAGGGTGGCCGGGCACCCCGCCAGGCCCAGCAGCACCAGCAGCCCCAGCAGGGCCCCCATGGCAGCTGCCCCAGCCGCTGTGCGAGGGGATGGAGCCTGGCAGGGCCCTGCCCCAGGGCGGGGATGGAACCAGCCCCAGGCCTCCAACTGCCACTTGGCTCAGTGGGGAGGAGCAGCAGCAGGGTGGCCCCCTTTGCCTTACCTCTGTGGAAACATGTCCTGCTGCCGAGGGGGACATCTCAGAGGGCGCCTCGAGGCATCCATCCCCTGCTTTTGGAGCAGGTACAGAGGCTTTTGCGTGGAGGAACAGAAAAAACACAAGTGCCTTCTCTTTATAATCCTCTGCCCTGGGAAAATTTCTCCCCACTGTCTACCCATCTATGATCCACATTAGGCTACACAAGGACACTTCTCATGTAAGTGGCCATTTGTTTGTTCTGTGCATGATTACAGGAACAAAGGAACACTTTCTCAAAAATCCATCTTCCTCTTGGAGAAAAAAGGAAAAAATTGCCTTGAACATTGAATGCCTAGCTATCATAATTTGCTTTGCCATTGAAAAATAATAAGTTAAAGAAGTGTATCACATCAACTTTTCTTCAGAAGTCATCTGTTGGTTCAGCAAAGCCACAATCTACTTGCATAACATATCTTCATCATTTTTCTCACAGTGAGCCTCAAGGCATCAAAATAAAGTTAATCTTTCCCTTTGCTTTGTCCCTCCTCTTGCTTATACTCTATACAAGCACAGCTTGCTTTGGCAAACAACATGTACTGACTGCCCAAATGGCATCTAACTTTCTTTACTAGGAAAGGGTTACCAAAATATGAAATATGGTAGCAGAGGAGTGTGTGAGAATAACACATAGCCTGGTCAAAGCTTATTGAAGAGTTAAAGAAGACAGTATTTCTGCTGCATCTGAGACACTATTAGCTTTACACTGTGAGTTGAGGTAGCTAGACTGCCCCTCTTCCTACAGATTGGCTGGATTTTTGTATATGTGTATTTATATGCACATGTATATACACATGTATATCTATTTTTTGTATACACACTTTTAGATGTACTTTCAGGCTCTGAGAACAATGTTTCTATCAGAGTTCTACGTCACTTTCGGCTCCTGCTACTCAGTGATTTAGTCCAAGAAAAGACCTTCTGAAGTCTTAAAGAGGTGGAGAGAACTCTCCTGTGCAACCAAATATCTCCTTTATGCAAAAGAAAGTGATATACAGGGCAAATTTCAGAACGGCTTGCTTATTTCCTTTTTGTCTATAAGCTTCACAAACACTGAAGGTTGTTTGAAGGACTTTGGCGGTCAAGCTCGAAGCCAAGAGGTAATGTATAAATACCAGAGAGAAAAGGCTGAGATTCTGGTACATTGAAAAATATTACTGACTAGAAGACACCTGTTTAACAGCTTTTTGACAATAAATTACTGGGAGTTAAACAATATGTCAAGGGCCAGCCACTGCAGAAGAGGGCTTAACCCTTGTTTTATAACCTCAAAATAAATTTGGCACAACTATCTAAGCATATCTTAATCTTCCTTCCTATCTACATTTTTTTTTGCTAGGCACAGGCCTTTGTCTTACTACAGTTTACTCCGAGAAAGCAGGTAACAGCTGTGAAAAGAAAGCAGACTATTTCAAGGATTCCTCCATTACTTCAATGAAAAAACCCAAACCAAACCAATAGTAATTTCTTTGCAATGGATGACTTCTCATTTTTCTGTGGAGAAAAAAAGAAAAAGAAGTTTGTGTAAGCAACATGCTTAAACAGCAAAGTATAGAACTGTCAGTGATGTTTCTCTTCCATTGCCCTACCTCCTCAGGTCTAAAAGGGAGATAACTAATCAAGGTGCTCAGATGTGTCAAGAAAGTGCTACAAGAATAGAAGAAGAGATTTAATTGATGTATTTGAGTTATGGTGAAAAAAAGAAGAAATATAAACAGCTTCACTGAGCGTGCAACAGCAAGATATTTCAACCTGTTTTATGCCATCATAAATCTCTCTCACAGAACACTAGCTTTTATAATAGAAGATCAACTTAGTCATTTAGTAAAATGAGTGTCCAAGAACATATAAAGACTGAGGGCAGCTGACATCCAACTACATGGATTTGAGCCTCCAGTTATCATTTTTTTTATCTGTATCCCAAGCATACTAAAGTTACTGCAATTTATAGCAAGCAGCTTCAATCCTTTAGTTAAACTTTTCTTCCTCAAAATAGTGCACAATATATTCTGATATACAAGCAAAAAATACTGCCAGCACATTCGACGTATTTGCTGCTAGGAAAATAAGCATTTAAGAAAGGCATTCCTCCTGCAGCCAGGAGTTTTATTTGCTATAATTTAAATTATTTTGTTTTGCATAGAAGTTTTTTCTTTTTACGTAGGAAACCAAGACACAAGGGATGCAAGAGCTTGTAAAGATTTCAGAAGGCTGCAACATATGTCCATGCAAAAACCTCTCTCAGAAGGCTATGAAAACTGAAAACAGCTTATTCGAGGCAGCTCACATCCTGACATTAGAATTTGTGTGGCAAGTTTCTACAGAAAAAGCTGTTACAGGGACTTCAGATCCTAAATTGTCTCAGTGGAAGAGCTTTAATAGAGAGGGGAGCAAGAATCTCCCATTTGCCAGGTACTGGCTAGTCTAGATGTGTAACAACTTCTCCCTATACTGGAGTCTCATCCATTTTTCAGGTGGTCCTTTAGGACCAGCACTCTGCTGACCATTCTTCCCAGTCTTTATTTCCTCTGGCTTGACAGCTTCAGGGCTGGTTCTAGTTCCTTCTTGATTTGATTCACTTAAGAAGTAACAGCAAAATGAAGTTAAACCTGCAATGTTTATTCCTAAAATACTGTTCAGAAGACTTAGAAAAAATTGCCGATGTCAAAGGGGCAAAATTAATTTCAAAGGTATAAAAAATAACTAATGACTAAATTCATACCTATATGGGTAAGAATGAAGAGATAACAGTTCATGCTTTTTCCTTTTTTGAGGATCAGCTCAGAGCCTTCACATGCTTTCTTGAGCTTGTAGCACCATGCAAAATCAGTCAGACGCTGGACTGACTTGACTAAACTGGTCCCTTATTCACTCTTTCACTCTCCTCCTGCTTTCAAAGACCATTTCCTACATTTGGACTTTCAGGCAATAGTTTTACAGGCAGAAAGGGCAGGAGTAGAATACACATTTTTTCAGTTTCACTCCAGCTGTCACAGAGACCTCTTACCTAGTACTTTGCACAATTAGGCAATGCGAGAATTCCTAACCACCACAGTAGCAGCAGCAAGGAGCTCATATGGCAAGTAGAAGTTACCGTTATATAGACCCTATTTTTTTTAAGCCTTGTGACTATATTAGAGTCTTACCTGGGATAGGCTTTTCTTCAGGCTTTTGCTGTGGGGAAGGAAGAAAAAAAACCACCACTTCAGTGGAACCAAAGTCATAATTCTTAACACTTCCTATTATCCATTTAGGAATGTAAACCAAGCAATGCAGTCTTGTACGTAAAGAGTTGAGGGTGGAAGCAATCTCTAAATACACCTTAAGCAAAATCCAATTAACATTTTATAAAATCCAGGTTTTCCTCTGACAGCTGAAAAGCGCTAAAGCAAAAATTACACAATTACTGAGTCTTTCCCACATCTGAGGAGTAAACGATGCTGTGAAGATCATTTCTTTTGCTCCCAAGCAGAAGACCTTGTGGAACAAATGGCTACTAGAGACAACCAGAGGTAATCACAGCAATTTCACAGAATGCCAAGAATTTCCATGCTAATTAATAAGCCTCCACAATAACAGAGTAACTAAACCAAAATAGCTGTGGTGGCTTGATTGAGCTCACAAAGCAGGAAACCAGAAGCAGCAGCAAAATCTAATAGCTGACAAGAACAGAATCTTTAAGATTAGTAAGGAATTTTTATAATAAAATTTCCCTGCATAGTTTTGTTGAAGTCCTGATGACTTTTGTAATTAGAAAAGGGAATCCTCCAAACAGAGCCTTCCATTTAAAGTTTATTATCTAACTCATGTTACCATTGCAGAAAGCACACAAAATTCCCATTTAGCTCAGCTGCTGAAGTATTTATGACTGCCTTAAGTTCTAAGTAAGTTACAGTAATATTATGGCTTATATGTGACATACCTGAACAAATCTGGGTGGAAACTTTTGTCTTAGGCCTAAAAGCAAAGCATCTACCCATTGCTTTTGGAAAACAGAACTTGGTTCTTCTTCTTGACTTTAGGTTTAGCTTTCCCTGCAAGCCACAGAAATGTAAGAGAAATATAAGAGAAACTTCTGTTCTCTTAGCAGATTTTTGGGGTATGACAAGTTGGTATTCATCTCTTGTCTAAATTTCATCTCCATTTTCCCTTTGGCATCAGTTTTGGATTAAGGACAATTCTCACCTCACAAACTCATTTGGCTTCTGAAAATGTACTTCGATCTCCAGAGGTTTGAAGAGTTGCCCACTTTATTGACAAATTGCTTACCATATTCATCTCCCACCCATATTTTGATGCTCATCCCCACCAGCACAGAAGAGCAAGATTCCTTCCACCTGACAGGGAGCACTAACTCAACCTTCGATGAGCTTTCAGAAAAAGAACATAAGGCAGTGTTTGGAACTTAAGGACAAAACACAGTATAAATTTTTGAAATCATTGATTTCAAAATTAGTATTCAATACTCATTTTTGTTCTGGGAAAGGAACTTGCGATCAAGTTTTGGACCAAGAACATAATCTCTTTAACAGGCTCTTACAAGATCTTTCTGGAGAGTTCTTCTGACAGAGAAAAACTTGCAGAAGCAGTCATTTACTAGAACAGAAGAAATCAAAGCTTCATTTTTAAGAGAATTATTACATTACATTAACATTCCAAAGCAAGCATCACTGAATATGGGTTTAATTATGATTTCATATGTATTTGTCATGTAATTTTTCTTTTGATTATTCAAATCTTATGCTGTTGTGTCAGTTATGTAGCTTCAGTTATTCTGATCTTTTATCCTTAAACAACGAATCATACTTTTTGGACCATACTGCAGTCTCTCAGGATCTTTTATTTCCCTGTAGGATGCACACCATATTAACCAATAGGGATTGTTTTAAGTTACTAGATACTACACAAGTTCTTTCCTGAAAACAGTAAAGGAAGGATCTAAACAGCCTGGGGAACAAGCAAAAGTAAACTGGTATATATCACACATTAAATGCACAAAACACAACTCTGGAGTTAATGACAGACCCTAAGTTAGGTGCTTGATAAATAACTCAGCAATAATATAGTAGTCAGCCAATTGAATCATAGAATCATAGAATCATAGAATGGCATAGGCTGGAAGGGACATTAGAGATCATCTAGTCCAACCTCCCTGTTTTGGGCAGGGACGCCACCTCTCGACTAGATCAGGCAACACATGGGGACCGAGCGGGAACGACTATGGGGAAAAAAAGAAAAAAAAGAAAAAAAAAGCAGTATCAATTTAAAGCTCTGGCTGAAGACTGTGTACCTGTTGCTGAATTTCAGTAGTGACCGCAGAAAGTGCAATATTCAACTCACAAGCAAATTTTCTGGTTTTAAATTTTTCCTTCAAGGTGATTTATTTGCACCTTAGCTGCAAACTGATGAGGGTAAAAGAACCCAAGTTCTGCTTTACCGATAGAAAAGCATCAGCTTTAAGTCCTGCCCTACTGCAGACAAATAATTTACCTTACAAGAGTTGTGTTTTTCAGAGCTACACAAGAGGAGTCAAGTGAACTGCACCAAAAATAATTCCAGCTGCCTTTGCTGCTGGTGGAAATCTACAACACTGTGAGATCTCATTCTTTCGGCTTTGGCTTTCTCCAGCTTGCACAGTCCTCTTAGATAGATTTCCCAGACCCAATGGCTGCTAAGCACACACAGAACATGTCTTTCTAAATTAATAACATTCTGCCAAAAAAAGGAGACTACTTTCCAAAGGCCTTTGCTAAATCAGTTTCGGAACCTCTGCTGACCAACCAAAAATTCTGTCTCACTAGAGCTGCAGAGCAGAGGAATGTCACAATTGCCTCCGAAATACTCTGCCAAACAGTCTTCAAATAGTCTTCAGCTGAGAACCTATGCTCTCAGCTTCACTATCACTATGCTCTCAGCTTCACATTCCTAAGGATCTTACCTGCATGCACATTTGTTCCAGTTCCTCCCTCTGTTAACATATTCTGTCTGAACCTTTTTATTGACAGGACCCAAATCATTTAGCACTTGCATTTTGTGAAATTTGAACATCTGCCTAAATTTACAGACAAGACAGCTGGTATCCACTTCTCTTCAAAAGAAAGAGGATTCTCAGCTTTTCCCTAGAAGTGGAGCAAGACACAGAACTGCAGCTTTACTGTCTCACAGCTCTGTACCAGAGTAGTCTGCTTTCCTAGACAGGTAATTCCTCCTAATTATTGGATCTAAAAGTTCTTCCAAATTCACTTCACACAGGCAAAAACATGGCTTAGATAATCTAAAATATAAATATACTTTAAAAAAAACCCAACAACACAGAAGTTGTAAGACAGGCCTGCACCAGGTTCACCCTCTACCATATACCAGAAGTAGCATCTAGTAGCCTAGTAGAAACCAGAAAAAATGCTTGGGAAATGGTACAGTGCTACGAAGTACCAACAGCATTTTTAGGCTTTTGTGACAGCCTCAGAACTGCCAGTGGTTTCCAGTACAATGAAATAGCTAGCAGTATTTTAAAATTAAGGATTCTGACAAAGAAAAACTTTGCTACCTCCTGTCTTTCCTTGAATAAGATGAAAAATGGCAGTCAGTTCTTTTTTAGGACTTGTTTTTGATATGCCTGTGTCATAGCATGGAGAAACAAAATGACTTAACATCACACAGAAGTTAATGGCAGAACTTGGAACAGTTCCCAAGTCAGGTGTGGACGGGTCCCATGCCAGTGTTCAGGACAGTAGACTGTGTTTCATCTGTTACTGAATTCCTTTTGTGAAGTCCAGACAAATGGCTTCAGAGGGGCTGAAGATGAAAATGGGAATCCTTTCAATAACTCTCCTGAATGAAGGCTTTGTAATGCCACTGTTGCTGTGGTGGTGAGATCCTGTGTATCCCATGAAAAAGAAGGGTAAGTATGGCAGTCAGAGATCCCTTTGTTCTGAGGCAATTACAATATTTGCACCTGAGTCTTAATGTTGTAAGGATGACCTTTTTCTCTTCAGATTCAACTTGTCACTGGCCTTGTCAAGACTTGCCATTCCCCAGATGAGTGCAGTATTTACAGTCACAAGGCAGGAAGGTGTTGGTGTTCAAATGAATCATATGAAAACCAACATTACCACCAAAATAGCTTGGAGAGCTGCTATATGCCTGTTCAACTCACACCTTCACTTCAGGAAAAACTGCTATAAGAGATTTTCCAGGTGGAGGTTTCAGTTCCAAATGTGAAATGTAGAATATTTCACTTCAGATAAAATTTTCAAAAGCATCTAAGGTGCAGTTTCAGAAGCCAAACAGCAAGGGAAATGTACCTTTATTCGTACCTGAACTAATTTAAAGCTAGTATGCCTGTAGTCCTTTACTATTCTGTCATCAAATAGATGCCTTATGTGCACATGTTCCTTAGGAGATCAGGGTGTTTTCATGGTCTATGTATAGAAATTTATCCCACCTTCAGTTTGACTTGGGCTCAAAAACTCATACGTTATTTTTGAAATTGTGTCTCAAATGTCTAAGAAGTCAGTTCACTACTTCTGAAAATCTGTCTGAGATCTGCTTATACAGGAGAGAGACACGATACAAAGGAGAATTCCTGAGATGTGCCACCCAAATCCTATGAGGGTTTTTTCTCACGAGGGGCAATTGTTTCAGCAAAGCAGAGCTCAGGAACACACTACATTTAAAACGGAAATGAAAAATATAAGTAAGGAACAGCAGGAGAAGAGCAAAGGAACTGTGACTATCATGGCAGTAGGATCAAATATAAAATGCAGAGAAAACACATTCGGGAAAGGTGACTTCATGAAACACTTTGTTAATGTATATATATACTGCAGCTGATTTATGGGATCCTAGCATCTCGGCTAAGTTTAACCAAGCTGATAAGGATATTGATGTTGATGACAGAACGAGATCATGAGTTCCATCACAGATACCATTAGAATATCAGGGGACACCAGTTGACATTCACAGCCTATTCCAAAGCCTATGCTCTTACCTGGGCACTCAGAGCCCTTCACATTTTCCCCATCACAGAGTAGATGGATGTGAAAATAATTTTGCAGATGCGGATGACAAGATACTCTCATCTGTTGGTTCTCTTTGTTCTTCACCTTGCAAGCTCCTTGTCTTCTATAACCCAAATGAATATCAATAAAAAAACCAGACATTGTCATATATTATAGCTGTAAGCTGGCTGGGTGGCAGAATAATAACAATTTTCTTCATATTGGGAAATTACAAAGAAAAAGATCAACAGCTAAGTAAGTCCTGCTAATGAGCAAGAATGAAAGTAGTCGGAAAAAGAGAACCATAGCATTTAACATGCTACACAAACATCAGTGATGATACATTGTTAACAAAATGTTAATTCTTCTCCATCTTTCCCATACTTCCTGTTGCACCTGCCTCTTGATGTTATAATTTTGGCATCTGGAGTTTACACAGCTAAATTTGATTCATGCTTTTTAAATATTTATAGTCCTTTTTGCTGCAATAACATGGGCGTATTATAATTATGATTCAGCATTATCAAAATCCATTACGTAAATTTGGAGAATTTGCATCACTTTCAAATTTCATTTCGATTTTGAGAGCCAATGCTCTTGGGGACCAACTTTTTTTCAGACTTTTGATCCGCTTTCTGCTTGTGGCTTGTTTGGGTTGTATCTGTTTTCTAGAACAGGTGCATTTTGCTCTGTTACTCAAGAGAAGACAAGGTGCTGGGGAAGGCTGTGCAGCTTCAGAGTGGTGGCATGAGATCATGGGTGACCCCAGCCAGTGCTAATTAGAGAGGCTGCTGCCTCCTCAGTTACCCTAGAAAGTAGTTCTGGATTATGTTATTACAGTTCTGTGTTAATTAGGATGTAAGGAAAAATATTTACTAGTATTGCTAAGAGCAGAACTTGGAACATATGAATTGTGGACTACTCAGTTATCAGAGACATAAAGCATCCCAAACACGATATTACATTGGGTATTGTTTTTATATTTCCCACTTGGGTCCTAAGCAATGTAGTGATATCTCTGTGTTTGGAAATTTATACTTCTGCTGAGCAGCTGCTACCTGTTCTCAGCAGGATGGCATTGTATGCTGCTTCAAGTACAATTTTAAACATAACTGTATAATTGTATTTACTAATGATAAACAGTATATCATCAAAGACCAAGTTTAAGACTTCTCAATTCCACAAGTGGAGATCTAGTTCTTCTGATTTAAATCCTGAGACCTGTCAAAAGAGCATCTCAGTTCTTCCCAGTTGCAAGATACTGTTTTCAAGCAGTATTCTCACTTTGAACTTAACACTTCATAACTGAGTGGAATTTAGTGCTAATTTTAACCTATGTGCAAAAAGAGAACTTCTTCTGGAGTACTGTTGAAAGGGCTTGAAATGGTGCTTTCATTGCTGCATCACTGGGTAGGAATGGAGGATACACACAGGGAAATTCCCGGAACTGTTGTCTCCAAACTGAAGGTCTATTGCATTTATTTTCTCCTTATGACTGGAACAAATTCCTGCTCTGCCTGAAGTCAAAATTAATTTTAACATTAAAACCTGAAAATTATTTTTATCATTAATCCCAAGAGGAATATGAAGTGAACTTATTTTCAAGCCTGTCTTTGCAACCCAGAGGAATAGAAGCTTTTTTCAGTGAGAATCCTCATGCAAGCAACATGATCCCAAGAGAAGATGAGTGAAGAAGAGTAGATTCTTTAAAACTTGAGTTTCTAAACAGTGATTTTTCAATATGCAACACTTGACTCAGTGACAAATAATGGCAGTAAGCAGTACCATGGAAGTTTTATCCAAGAATTCGTTAAATAAATCAATTAAGACGCAATGATTTATGTGTCTCCATTGAAAACAAACTTCTGAAACAAACTGTTGCCTGAAAAACCCTCACTAGAATGCTATTATGGTCTTGGCAACCCTAGCAGTTCTTAGAAATCTCAGTGCTTCAGAAGAAAAATGAAGTGGAAAGCAGAGATTTTCTATTCTCATCCTTAGAGCCTGTATGTTCCTTTCCAATGGAACAAAATGGACATTCAGAAAAGTATCATAGCTGCAACGACTTAAGGTACTGCCATGTGTAGAATGTCATGATACAGCAACCCATTAAGTCCTCTGGAATTTGTCGGCAGGATTTATAACCTATGATTCTAAAAGCATCCATCAAACATTCATGGTATTACAGACTACAACTTTGCAAGCATAAATAATTAATACAATGATAATTTTCAAGTTAATTTTCAACAATTCTCAGTAAGCAAGAGTGAAACAATAAAATGGAATTCCACTGGGCTGGCTTGTAGTCATAGGAGAATTTTGTGTATTATTATGATCTATTAATAACACAAAGATGATGATCTAGCTCATTCACATAGCTGAGATTTGCTTAAAGCTTTTGTCTAATAATACTCAAGATAAACTCTTGGTTCTGTTGTATGATGACATGATTTCCATGGGTTCCAGTCGGACGAGAATTTCATATCAATAATTAGTTTCTTGGTGGAGTATCTAAAGAGGGTGACAACATTAATTTGTTTCTTTATCAGTAATTCAAACAGTTCAAAGCAAATGTCACTGTCTGAAAAGATAAGAATGTTCCAGTCCTTAATTGATGGGAAAGAAACCAAGTTTATTTGGCTTCTTGAAGTATTTAATTCTGAGAGTGTTTAAAGTATTTCATTCTGATTCCAAATTTTCAAATGTAATTACTAAAAGTTAAAGTAGCAAAAAAAAATAATCAAGGGGCTACAATTTGAAGTGATCAAAACTCGCTTTCAATTTTAATTATTTTCTAAGAGAAAACAAATCCTGTCAAGCAATAATTGAACATGCTGGAGACACCGGATTTGCTGAACATTGACAGAGAAGAGTTTTGTGTGAAATATAATCAACATTATGTAGGTTAGCTTCTGTATCTTGGACAAGATTCAACATTGAGGTATTTTTCGGTTCTTTGATATCCTTTCTTTCTTACTTTTTCTGAATTGTTTGCTAGGGACATAACTTGCTCAGACAGAACAAATAGATTCCTTGTCATATGAGATTATTGTTATTTATTGATATTACAAAGTAAAACTAAGGGTGTTGCCTACTTGATCCAACATAGATAGTTTCGCGGGTGCTATTTTTTTCAGGTAGGTTTTTACTTTGTCCTTGTAATACATTTTTTGTCAGCTAAAAGAGACCTACCAAAATTCTGCTGTGGAGACCAGCAGAATACTCTGTTAGTTCTATTTGGAAAGACATCATGTAGAGTTAAAAATACAGTGGTTCATCTGTTTATATCAAAGAACAGGATTTTTCTAGTCCCAAAGAGGAGAGTAATCCAAGGTGGAGTTTGGAGGACCCAGAGAGGATTAAAAATCCACCATACAACTGTGGGTCCATACAGGTGGCACGCAATTTAACAATCTTTACAGAAGAGTTACAGAATTTTTATTGCAAATGTACTCCCACTGGATCTCAGTAAAATCTAATTCAGTAAAGAAAATCTCAGAATCGAGGTGAATTGTGCAGAATGAACTGTTCCACATACATCCTTGAGTGCTGAGGGAGCTGGAGGATGTGGTTGCCAAGCCACTCTCCACCATCTTTCAGCAGTCCTGGGTAACTGGGGATGTCCCAGTGGACTGGAGGCTGGCAAATATAGCGCCCATCTTCAAGAAGGGCAGGAAGGAGGATCCTGGTAGTTACAGACTTGTCAGTCTTACCACAGTGTCAGGAAAGGTGTTGGAATGAATAATCTCAAGAGTCATCACAGAACAATTAAAAGCCAACAGGGAGATTGGGCCCTGCCAGCATGGATTCATGAAGGGCAGATCCTGCTTGACCAATCTAATCTCATTCTATAACAAGGTGACCTGCTTAGTGGATAAGGGAAAGGCTGTCGATGTAGTTTACCTGGACTTCAGTAAGGCCTTTGACACCATCCCTCACAACATTCTTATGGCTAAGCTGGCTGCCCATGGCTTGGATGGGCACATACTCTGCTGGGTGAAACACTGGCTGGATGGCCGGGCCCAAAGAGTTGTGGTCAATGGAGTTAAATCCAGTTGGCGGCAGGTCACGAGTGGTGTCCCTCAGGGCTCGGTGCTGGGACCGCTCCTGTTCGACATATTCATCAACGATCTTGATGAGGGAATTGAGTGCAAGTCTGCAGATAACACCAAGCTGGGAGGGAGTGTC
>NW_009713184.1:0-16385 GCF_000703405.1 Apaloderma vittatum | reverse complement strand
TTCCAACCCCGAACATTCTGTGATTTTGTGACCACTCCTTACGACCCTCTTATCCTTGATACGCCCAGAGACAGCGCCAAGGATAAGTTTTTCTATCACCTTTCCAGGGATGGAGGCGAGGCTGACCATCCTGTAGTTAGTTACCCACATCTTCCTTGCCATTTTTATAGACTGGAGTGACTTTTGCTTTCCTCTAGTCCTCAGGCACCTCTCCTGTTGCCCACTACTTACCAAAGATGATGGAGAGTGGCCCAGCAATGACTTCCACCAGCTTCCTCAGCACCCGTGGGTGCATCCTATCAGGGCCCATGAATTTATGGATGTTCAGATTGTCCAACTGATCCCTAACCCAGTCCTCATCAACCAAGGCAAACTCCTCCTTTATCCTGACTTTGTCTGGGGCCTGACGGGTCTGAGGCTCCTGAGGACAGTCTCCAGCAGAATAGACAGATGCAAAGAAGGTATTCAGTAACTGCCTTCTCTGCATCCTCTGTCTCCAGGGCACCCACCTCATTTAGCAGTGGGCCTACACTGCCTCTTGGCTTAATTTTATCTGCAATGTATTTGAAGAAGTCCTTTCTGTTGTCCTTGACCTCCCTTGTAAGGTTTAATTCCAAGGAGGCCTTAGCTTTCCTAGTTCCCTCCCTATATCCTCTAATCAGAGTGGCCAGCCCCTCCTTCCATGATCTATAGACTCTCTTCTTCAGCTGGAATTTGCCCAGCAGTTCCCTGGTTAACCATGCAGGTCTCCTGGCTCTCTTTCTTGAGTTCCTATCTGTTGGGATACACTGATCTTGAGCTTGGAAGAAGTGGTCTTTGAATGTTAATCAACTATCTTGGGCCCCTTTACCTTCCTCATTTTATGTCACAGAAACACTCATTTTTGTTCCCCTGAATTGAACAGAAAGCTTATTGTTATTTCACTAAAATCAGCCAAATTAGGCAAATCTAGTTCCTGTAGATTTTGCAGAAATGCAAATATTTTATGAATTCATGACAGTAAAAACTTTTCTATGCCTTCTGCATACCTGTTACAGTCTTAATTTTCTGAGATCCATTTTCAGACTATGAAAATTGTTTTAGGCCACTAAACGTATCATGCTGATTTATATAAGCTGATGAACTAGCTTATATCATCCTCTTAGTAGAGTCTTTATCTCTGTTGGAAGGATGTTATTACTAATAGATTTTCCTACAAGATAGATTTTAGATTGTTCTGTAAAAAATGCTATTGTTAATAATGCTCTTATATTCAGAATAATAATATAAACAAGTCTAAGATTCGACATTTCTTAGCTTCTCTGTGGACCTAGATATAAAGTCCAACAAAGAAAATGTTTACCAAAAATACATAAAAGGAACCCTACATGTCAAATTTTAACCAAGGCTTAGAAAAGGAAGAATGGATTAATTGTTTTTATTTCCTTTTTTCCTTATTATTTGGATGCTGGCCAAAACATTGAAAGAGCAATGCCTGTGTCTCTCAAACATGCTAAAAGTTGTTCAGCATAAACTTCTGGGATGAAAATCGATGTTTGAAACAGCCAGCATCGCTACCAGCTTTGTGAGTAGGTTGAAAACATGACGTTTTGAGGTTTGAATTTTTTTTACACCGGAGACACGCATATGGTTTTATATTTATGTGCTACTTTATTATGTCATTTTGGAATCTCAAATCAAGACCTACTATGTCTGCACTTTCTAGAGATGAAAAAAAAATAAATCTAAGCAAGATGTGGGTGGATGAAGGCATAAGAAATTCAAAATTACATTTCAGTTATTGAGATTGGAATCTAAGGTACTCATGTTCAGGTGCCCGGCCCCACACTGAGGAATATGCTTCACAATTAAGAAAACTCAAACAAACAAACACACAAAAAACCCAACCTCCAAATGAAACAAAGCAAACCTGTACCAACAATGAAATCCAAATACACCCAAAAAGAAAAAGCAAGGAGACAACTATCTAGCCTAACTCACAGTAAAAGAATTCATTTTAAACAGCAAATTAGAAGCTATTCTTCATTATACTTATGCCATTTAATCTAAAAGGCAAAAAAAGCAGATAATTCACTCCAGGGTAACCATACTACACAAGTGAACCTCTTATTTTTTCAGGAATAATTGTGCTTGCTCTCTTCTGTCCTCTTCACCCCATTCAACTATGTCTCATATGATCATTCAGTTTGAAAATGCTACACTCTGGTATATTATCTGAGGAACAAAAATACTTTATCTGGGCTTACTGCTTTTATTCAACACCCAGAACAATCTATGTCTATTCCTTTAAGCTCCTTTGGATGCGAAAAAATATGGTTACATAAATCTTTGTAATCCTGAGTGGAGGATAGCATATAAAGACTTTACTGGCATTAGGATTAAGGCTAGTGTATTACAGTGCAATCTTTAATCTCCTAAAATTTACCTCACCATTCCAAGCTGTTTTGTGCTAGTAGTTGAAGCTTTGGAAATAGGACACAGCTGGCAACAGTGATAGAAGGAGACACTTAAAAAAGAAAGAAAAGAAGCAATTGTTGAAACTGCAAATGAGTTGATTTAAACACAGTGACTTGCACATTAATTATTAGAAATTACAGAAGTTGGAAGTAGATCTCGTAATAGAAACTAGGAGGAAACAAAATTACCAAAGTTTGAAAACAAGGAAACTACAAATGTGGGCCAACGTCAGCCTAAAACTATTGTTCAAAATGCAAGAGTCTCGGTTTTGAGATTCATTGATCCAAATGTATATAAGAAATGTAGGTAAGCAATTAAAAATAAAAACCACCTCATGCTGAAATAGTCTGTTCTCTTTCAATAAAACTGTATGTAATGAAAACATTACTGAAACTATATACTACTTGAGAGAAAAATGTAGAAAAAGGTTATTATTAGGCATATTTCTAAAGAATGCCACAGTTCTACTATTGGGACTTGTCAAACGGTTTTCCACTGAGCTACCTGTGGCCTCTGTTGAATTTGAAGATTCAAAAGGCCAAAGACAGTGTAGCTCAGCAACTAATGCCCAGGTCTGTCTGGGAGAGGTACTGGAGCACTGACACCCAGTTCCTCATCCTTGGCTGAATCATTTCACCTGCATAAGTCTCTGCTTTCTTTGGCACTTCTCTGTGTTCAAGAAAGCTTATACACTTAGAACAAAATGTAAAGATTTGTTTAAGGGTTATTGTGACAAATGGTATTTACATATATGATTAGATGCTAACCTAATTAGGGCTCTAGACAGTAAATACAGAGTACATGCTCATGCTGTATCTGGAAATGAGAATTTCCCTGCTCCTCTTCTGTGGCTGAAATTCATAAGCACAGGAGTATCACATAAAAAAAAATCAGAGTCAATTCTTTCCTCTCTGCTCCGAAGTGATATCTAAATTTTGAACATGAAAACACTATTTTGAAAAGTTCTTAGTCTGAGTACAATAAATTGTTAGATATCAGCACTAACTCCTGTATCTATCTGGGACACTGCCAGTGTGATATATTTTTTTTCATTTTCACTTTTTTTTTAAAAAAAAAAGATATGCATACTTTTCTACACTTGGGATTGTTCCACCTGTCTTTGTCAAGCTTTAACTATACTAGAGCTTGTTAAGAGCCAAGTATGAGCCATAATACACAGAATTATGTTCATCTGATACAGTTATGCAAATTATTCTGTGCTTAACTGATATTCATCAATATTTCAGCTGTTAGGCAAATTAAGTTTTAATCATTTCTAGCACTGAAGAAAAAAATTAGCTGAAACTAATCATAATTCTGCAGAATACAGAAGATAGTAAAATAATAGTGTTTCTTTCTTATTTAGTAGTTTGTATTTCTAAAGCACTACACAATCATGAACAAATTAATCTAAGGCTTACCCTGAATTTTACTGATAAGGATATTAAAAGCCTTTATCAAATGTTTAATTGAAATAACTGTTTGCACATTGCAAGAAACTTGTTTTAGTATCACAGAGACTTAGCAAACAATGAATTCAGTATGTCCCAGTGCACAAAATCCTGTGTGTGCTTGTCCTGTTAGCAAGAAATGACACCTTAGGAACAAATGAGGCACATTAAGAACAAAAAAACCCAAACTAATGATATGCTGTCCCATATACCACGGGCAGAAATCATAATCTTTAAGGTTGTCTCTAAGACAAGCACAGTTTTCCATGGAGAAAAAAAATCAAACCACTTTCAGTAGTTCTATGTTTGACTCCCAAATCCAAAGGTTTGCCCTTTCTAAAGCAAGAGTAACTGTCACCTATTTTTTCCCCTCCAAGACAGTAAGTTAATTATGCAATAACTCAGTGAAACTTGGCAGAGGATGCACGGTGATGAACTCAAAAATTTTCTCAGAAAACTATGTTTTAAGGAAAAGCATCACATCTTCCTCTTCTGCATTCTGCTGCCTTCTGATGGGAATCTGAGTCTTTCAGATTCCCCTTTTATGACAGCAGCACTGGTGCAAAAGAAATTTTTATGTTGATCTTCTGTTCTTGCACATTAATTTTTGAACAAAGTATTTAACCAGTTAGTCCTTTTCCCCAGTAAAGGTCATCTGTTAAGAAAGAGGGTGTGATTGTCATCCAATTTCGTGCATCTCAAGACATTTTTATATTGGAAGATTTTTGACACGTCTCAATCATTAGGACGCTCCTTTTCCCAGCACAGTACAAAACTGGCGTATTTCTGAAATCCACATCACAGAAAAGAGGAAAGGAAAAAATCTAAATATACCAGCAAAAATGGTAATTAAAAGTTGCCTATAACATGCTTACTCCCTTTCGATCATATACTTGGACACTGTTTGCAGCCCATCTGTACAGCTCACCAGCCTAAAGCATGGCACTGCATTGTATTATAATGGATGATTTTTTTAAGAGAACGTAGAATCCCAGGTTGGAAAGGACTTCAAGGATCATCTGGTCCAACCTTTCTTGGCAAAAGTGTAGTCTAGAATAATAATATCTCAACAAGGGATTTTTACATATGTAAACAACATGCTGAATTCCAGTCTAACATCAATTCTGCTTGAAATACAGAAACAGTAACATGAATATGCTATGACAGTAGGTATGTGGCAGTCCATAAAGAAAGCAAGCTAGACACGCAGTAGTGTATTTCAATATATCTGCCTTCAATATTTGATAATTTTGTTACAAATTAATGAGTGACATTTTACTCATTTACTAAATAAATCAATATATGCCATGAATATCAAACTGTGCTAAGACAATTTATCAATGAAAATATAGATGTACAGCCAAATGTACTCATTTACGGGCCTACAGTAAAAAGAAAAAAGCATGCAGTGTTCAGTTAGAGTCTGACTGGATGGATGTTCCACAGGCCTTGCTAAACCCTTTCCAGTTTCCATAAAATCAGAATATAAGTTCTTACTCTCATGTCTTTGCAAGACAAAAATGATACCTAAACATAATAGCAGAACATACTAGGCAGATGTGAAGTGAATTAGTTCCTCTCAGTAGATATACTAATATAAATGCTTGCCTTACTGCTAGAGACATGAAGCTTTAAGTTACATTGCCTCATATTATGTTAATAATTTCTAAATGAAGCTAAAGTATTTGTCACTAACTCCAGTGGGACTCAAATTTCTTTAATCTATTTAGCATATATAAAATTGACTGATTTCACTAAACAGAGTTCTTTAATTCATAATGAAGAATTTTATTTCCAACATTTTTATAAAAGTGGAAAAAGAAAAAAACCCTCATAATACATATGCATATTCCTAAAACACTACTGCAGTAGAATTAAAACTGCATAAATTGTGAACGAACGCTGAATTGTGGGGTGGGGTTAAAGCAACTTCACATTAGTGAAACATCCTATGGTGGCTTTCATTATTGATTCTCTGTCAAATCATGTTAGTTCTTTTCTAAATTAGTTCTGTGGCTTGAACTTGAAAAGATCGTGATGCCGAGTCCACAGGTTCATTCTAATTGCTGTTTTTCCTGGTGGACTGCACCACACCAGCCTGTCACTCATGAAGACCATTTGCCTGTGAACAGACTTAATTAAACATCTTACATCCAATTTCTTTGATCCTTTCCACTATTAAAAAAACTTCACACATGTACTCCATCAGCTATGAAGAGTTTTCTAAAGAAAAAGCTACTTTATACACACATTGGCATTACTGTCTGCTGTTGAAGTAACAGAGAATTCAAACCCAAGAAGTTTAATTAAGAATGAAAAATAACATAGTGCTCGAGATGGCAAAGAATTTGTAAATTCTAAATATTCAGTAGAAGATTAAAGAATGATTCACAGCATCTACATATCTCTTCCTTTTTTTTTTTCTCAAAATACAATCTTCAATATGCAGCACAGGCTTGAGCTCAATAAAAATTTTAAGTTATTTTCTGCCAGATTTAAACAGGTAATTGCACTATATTTTGTGTAAGATGTAAGCATTTTCAGCACTCTTTTTCATGACTTAACTACCTGGCACATGGATAGAAATGGTTAAAGTGAAAACATATCAAATATAAACATTCGGTTTCATGAGCATGATTAAAAAGGTGCTTCTCCTTTCTATTCTTAACAAACTCCCAATTTAAGCTTTATTTATTAAATTGTTTTCAAATTACATTCACTCATGGCTAGTCTTATAACCTGGAAAATTGTTTGTATTTTAAAAAAGACTGAATATCACAGCTTTGTGATACAAATTATTCTGCTTTGTTAAGTATTCACTGCATCAACAAGTAACCAAAGTCTTCAGTGTAGATTATTGATTTATAATTTTAAAGCACTTCTTGATTATTAACTTATTAATAATGAGTATTTCCTACCTTGGGAAACAAGCTGTTTGTATGTTAGAAAAAGCTGTTTCCATTAGTGCTTTTGTGAAAGAAAATTACTAGTAATAGCTATTACTAGTAATAGTGATGCCTGGTGGGCTAATTGTCTCTTCTTGCTCTCAGTTATGTAATTTCCAGAGTTTTATGGCTGCACAAAAAAGACTTGGTGTCTGCAGTCATGTTTGAAGAGAAATTTGACTGATACTTAACTGGTTAAGTAGTATTTTACTATTCTAAGTAAGGCTGCACTCACACACATTAAATAAAAATTCACCACTATCTCTAAATTTGAATCATAGAAACACAAAACGGCCTAGGCTGGAAGGGACCTTAGAGATCATTTTAAATCCAGCCTCCCTGTTGCCAGGGATGCCACCTGTGGACTAGATCAGGCAGCATATGGGGACCGAATGGGAACCAAACCCGTGACCTTGGCGTTGTTAGCGCCATGCTTGACTGAGCTAATTGGCCCCCTAATTTTATGAAAAGATCTGCAGATTCATACCCTTTTCAGGAATAGTGATATACAAGTTAAATTAACTTGTTATTATATTGCTTTATCCATTTGGAGTTTGAGAAGAAATGCACAGAGGTTTCAGAAATACTTTGAGCTTCTAAAGCAGTATTCAAATACTGAAGAGGTTCTATCATTAGAATTTAGATCTTTCACACTGTAAAAAACCTAAGGTCTTATTTCGATATTTGGTGCAGCAAATAATGTAAGCTGCCTTAAAACAATAGTAACCAATCTAGAAAAGACAAACTTAACAAAACCAGTGTATGCATCTTATCTGTGCAATGCCATACTCGATACTTCTCTTCCATTGAGTTTGCATCACATTCAAGAAATATAAAGTAATATGACAGTGTCAAAAAAAAACCCCAAACCAACAGCTAAATAATGTAACATGATTGATTTCTGGTGTCAGAGCAGCCAGAGTCATCCCTGTGTCATTTCTAGGGCTAGACAAGAAACATTTCCTTTGACACGCAGTAACATATTGTACCTCTACAGCTGTTGTAACATCTGCCTCTTGCAAATGCATACGTTAGCTCTTTAGAATACTGATAAATTTTTCTTTATTAATAAAACAAAAGTTTTATTAACTTTACATGCTTCTTGTCACTTTAGAGTGAAAATAAAAAAAAAGAAAAATAAGAAATAAAAGACTAAGTAAACTGCTTCTTCTCAATACAAGATTTTATATGAATGAAAAACATTCCCTGAAATCAGAGAGCAGAAATACCTGAATTAGTAAAGATTCAAAGTACTATTGTAGGCAATGGTTTTGCTGCACACATGCCATACAGTTTATCTGGTACTGAGAGAGACTGGACATTCACATTTCATACATGCAGTCTTGACAGAAAGACAGATATATGAAGACTAAAAATATGTATGCTGAAAGTACGGTCTGCTCTCTCTTGTGGCAACTGTCACTCTTACTTCATTCCTCCCATTTTTAAGTTCTGCTTTACATCACACCAATGTACATCTGAGTAGTATCACTATTATAAACGGAATTACACAGTATTCATCATGATATGCTTGGCAACAGTATTTTACTTTTCTAACTGTACTGGTTTAACAAGCTTCCAAGCATCAGTTCTCATTCTGAGGAAAGTAAAATAAAAAGAAAGCAAAATCTTAAAAATTCCCAAACAAGTATGTATGATGACAGTGCTGCCATCCTGCATAATAATAATAAAAAAAAATGCCCTGAGTCAAACCAGTTATCTATCTGGACCACTATTCTGACTCTGACATTTTCAACGGGTGAAGCTATTTATAGGCAGCACAGAAGCCTGGCCACTTGTTGTGTTCCACTTCCCTTATACTGCCCCAGAATGCACAGCTGTAGTTCTAGGGAGGTTAGTGGGTACAATCTGTCCCAGCGCTTTCAGCACACTCTTACAGACCTGTTATTCATGAATTTTTCCACATTCTTTCCGTACCTGCTCATACTATCTGCATTCACAATCTTCACTGGCAGCAAATTCTAGAAGTTCCCTACTCCCTATATCATGTGCTGAGGGATCTGTACAGCTTTTCTCCATACTCAGCTTCTCTATTGCCTTCACAATTTTGTAAATTTAAGCTCATTACTTCCTCCACCCTAGAAGAAACAAGACGTTTAAAACATCTGAGCGAAAGCACTTGTGCCTTTAAACACATGCTTAATTACTCTGAGCTGGAACAGTGGGATCAGAGCATTGAAGAAGTGTGTTTTGTAAATATAAAGGCCAACAAATAGGTTTAAGTCTTGGGATGAATTATATTCAGGGATTAAAAACAATATAAAACCAGCAAAATAGATAGACATTGTATTAAACTATTATTTGTACTCATTATAATATTTGTTATGGCCATGTTAGTGCTTCAGGGAAATTCAGGGACATCCTGTCTTGCAGAGGACACTCCTACATCACAGTCCAAATGAGGCTATTATCACTTGATTAGATATGCCCAAACTCTGAAGCAGGTAATTCATAACAAGAAATATGTGAGCAACAATCCACTTTGTGAACATGACGAGAAGGCTCAGGGAATTAGCATGTACTCAAGTCAAGTGATGCCTGGCAGTACAGATGGCAGCTAGTTTAGAGATAGACAAAAACTATTCTTTCAAGAGAATATTTACTAACGTGAATTTTTTTTGTCCTCACACATTGCTGGCACAGTTGGTGCTCAGCAATTATAAGGTGCTCACTTTATAATTTCATACTTTTTAAGATCATTCTTACTCAAAAGGTGTACAACTCCTGTTTCAGACTTAGTATGAATAATGAAAAAGCAGTATAATTTTTGAACATATCAAAACAGCAAAGACAGGAGGGAAAAATCAATCTATAGGTAAATTAAGATCAATTCATTAACTGGGTGGTATCCAGCCTGCCAGTTTAATAATAAGCTCCAGTTCTGGATCTTTTGCCTTGTGACTGCACTTGAAACTTTTTCTGATTACCCAGGTAAGTAGAGATCAATGTGTACAACAAGTATAACTTAAATGCCATAGTCTATGGTTTTAACAGGAGCAACATTTAACCTCTTTTGTTTACCAGAACAAGGACTGAGAGTTCAAGTTTCCTAAATCTCTATTTCTTTTATGCTACTTCTCGGAAAGACTTTAGAGTTGGCTTTTTTCCTGTAATGATAGGGATGATCAGAAAGAAAGCCATTCATTAAAACTTCATTATAAACTTTGCACATATATTTGTACATAAAATATTTAGTTTTCTCTTGAATTTGAGTCTGGTTCTCCTATAACAATCCATTACCGAAACTACATACAAACGTAATTGAAGTAGAAATCCCTTTAGAGTACATTATACTTTATTGTTTACAAAGCTTTTAAGTATCTTTAGACTATGAACATTTTATGTGGAGAATATAATAATTTCACATAGTCTTTTTAGAAGCATTTTTGTTTCTTTTCACAATTAATCCCTCCCAAATTTTAGGTTTTTCTTTTCCTAAATTCCAGGTGCATCTGACAGAGATTTGCAAACAGAGTTGATTTAATTACGATTCCAGTCTCTATACAGAACATGAAGCATATTTCAGTGTGTGAGGATTTGTAATATAATACCTATCATGATCAAAGCTGAAAAGTGGCATTAGATTTGATTCAATAAACCAGTGTTAAAAGAAGTTAGAAAAAGCCCCAAGCAATACTGTAAATTCCATGTAGTCTCAAAACATTCTGATTTCAGGTTGCAGTAATACTTATCTGTGCTATCTCTTGTAATAAGATCTACACAAACATACCACAGACAGACACTGTTACATTTTCTTCTATTAGCAAATTAGCAGCACAGATGATTCCCTGTAAGTATGCAATAGAAAACTGCATATATTTTTTCAAGATATCATGCTTTTAGTTCTCTATCCTTAAAATGAATATGAGGTGAAGGGTCTTTGTTTGTTAGGTGTCTGATAAGTATTTCTCCGTATTATTGCAAGGCATAATCACATACACAGAGTCTTAGAAGACAGGACTTCCTTGTGACAGATATTTGCAACACTAGAAAGTGAAATGTAGGAACTCCTACTATTAGAAAAATCAGTGACAAATTGTGTTACATAATGAACCTTGTCTTAAAACATTTTTAAGTTATTGTAAATACATATTTCTTTCTACATTGAAGTGACGCATTTATGTAGTTAAACTGCTATTTAGAAACTGTCACACCATTCTTAATCCCTCTAGCTTCAAAGTACTGGTTTTTGATTTGTACTGCAAAGAGTGTTACAAGAGTCAAAAAAGTGTTACAAGAGTCAAAAGTGGTTAAATTCAGAAAAGACTCTCATCTGCTATTTCTAATTATCCCAGGCAAGTCCTATATATAATCTATGATTAGAAGGTACTTATAAAAAAATACCAAATACACATAGTGTGTCTTTTGAACAAAAAAAATGCCAGTAACTTTTTTCAAGACAAACTATGTGGAGATAAATAGACTGTTGGTCTGACCTCTTTACCAAGCAATGACTCTACTTTAAAACAGAATCAACGTGACATCTTTCTTTTCTAAAACAGTCTTACCCCACAATCCACTAGAATTTTCTGATAAAAATCACTGAAAATAAACTGAGAGGTGATTAACAGTGAGCTCCTAGTTCCATGAAATATTCAACTAGGTCCAGTCACGAAAGGGTCATAAATTAATCTGACATAAGAGGGAAGGTCCTCACAGGGATAGCTAACCAAAAGAATGGAAACAAAGAGCTGCAACAAATGGTCAATTTTCTCTGTGATGGGAAGGCACCAGCAGAATCCCGCAGGGATCATTGCTGGAGTCTCAGCTGCTGAACGCATTTAGGAATGATCAGGAAAACAGAATGGAGAGGAGATGAAGTTTGCTGCTGATGATAAGTTTGTCAGGGGAAGAAAAACAAAAGTTGATTGCAAAAAAGAGCTTCAGAAAGGCTCTGTGGCACTGAGTGACTGAGGATAAAACAGCATATGGCATTCAAACTAGACAAATGTAAGGTAATGAACTTGGCAAAAAAAGACGAGTTCTTACCTTATGCACCCAGTGATTGATTCTGAATCAGCTACTACCAAAAACAAAAGTGATCTTAGGTTAAAACAACAGCCTTATGAACAGCGCAGTTCAGTCATTTAGGACTTGTTATTAAACAGAAGAAAACCTCAGAAAACACAATGCTATGGAGCAAAGTCCGTGCTGTGCCCACATCATAGTTGTTATGTAGAATTCTGGTCCCTTTATCTGAGAAAAAGCATGTAGGAGAATTTGAAAAAAGGTTGACAAAAATTACCAAAGGTAAGCAAATAACTTGAATGGAAGGAACTGGGGGGGAAAAGAAAGCTGCATCTCAGTTTACTAATGCTGTTAACTATAATGAACGCAAGAGTTTTTAATCATAATTTCTGCTAAATTTGAAGCTCTTGTTTACAAAAATATGGGCTTAGTTTTTTTCCTTACCTTGTTAACTGTACATAAAAATTTTATCTGTCTTTCAATTCTAGGAACTCAAAGCAAAGACAACAGTCTTACAAAATAAGGGTGTATTTAATTTTGAAGACTGACTGAGCTACACATTCTAGATCCAGTTTTTTAAATCCTAGCAAATGTATTTTGTTTTTTAGGACTCTTGCTTTGAACCTAAAATTAAAATTCTTAAAAAAAAACAAAAATCCTGTAAAATTAATAATTTTTTTAATATTTTCTTAATTTCAGACAAAACCACATCATTGTACTTAATTGTTCAAGATTTTTATGCTAATGTTAAGAATTTGATGATCTATTAAATTACATCTTTTAAAATCTGTTCTCTTTACTGAAAAAGTTTACTGCTATTATAAACAGAAATACAGGAAAAATCTGGTCGTCTATCTGTACGCTGATCAGCTAAGATAGCTTTACAATATAGTCAACCGCTGGTTGTGAGAATCCAAAAATAATAACTGAAGTTGAAAATTTTGAGCAATGGGTGAACTTACCTTTGCAATTCCAGAAAGTTACTTCTGCTCACTCCCACTGCAAGGTTTAAGAAATAAACTGAAATAAATTATCTATACCTTCTGAAAGAAAATACTTCTGGCTTTTAAATCCTATGTTTCCCCAAAAAAGGGCTGATAATGTTCCTTCTTCTTTGGTTTAATGGCATTTTTTTAAGGGAACAAAAAAGTCCAGCATAGTTCAGAACAGGAAAAAATCTCCCAGTCAGTTCCTGAGTTATAACTCATTCTGTTCAGAATAGTATTGAACATTCAGATTCTTGATTTTAGGGTCCAAGCAATTGTTTGTAGTACCTTTTCTACCTTTAGCCCCAATGATTTTACAACAGCATAATCAGCAACTAGTATACTAAAAGTCCTGAACAAAAACATCACAAATTTTGCATCAAAATCATGTTAGGGAAAACATAAAAATAATGGAATATATAACAAAAAATGAGCTGAATTCCAAATATTTAATACTCAAATACCTTTGGCTACCCAATGCACACCTTGATACAACAAGCTTGTAGGAATAGTAGGATAATACGCAATGAAATTCTAGAGTTGTAAGACTGATATCTCCAAAGCAATAGCAAAAAGCTAACTTTGAGATGGAAGCACATACAAGAATAAACTAAGATACCATAGCAGTTCCTTAACTTTGTAAAGAGTCTAAAAGGAACTGTCAGGTAATCCTAATAAGTAAACTCATCAACAGACTGTGCATAGATCAGTTAAACCTCTCTAAGCCTTTGCCACTGATTATCTCTGAATTGTGACGATTCATTTTAAAGATCAAATGGAACACCCACTTGAAAGAGCTCCAACTAAGTCCATTAACTTTCCTCCTCCTGAGATTTTTTGTACAAAGCTCAAAATGCAGCCAAAAGCATCAGACATTCAGATAATCAACAGGTTAAAAACACATATGGCACTGAGATAACCATTTAGGGATTACAAAGACAGGTAGGAACATATTAACACAATCAATATTAGAGAAAGATTCCGAACAGTTTGAAAACCAGTGGTTATGCAGAATTCTGAAGAGTAAGAAGAATTTATTTCAATGCTAACAGGAGTTTAAATTTTATATGAAAATTCTCATGACAAATGATTCATATCTGTACTCTACCTTTCTGTTATTGTGTTGCCCTCATTTGTATTAATTTGTATTTTAAAAACAGATTGCAGGTAAAAGATGAGAAAGGATAGAATCAGAGTTAATACTTTTAGTGGTATTAACTCATTTATTTATGGATGAAGCTTTGTGGTTTAACAAACACAGAAATTAAGTTAATGAGTAGATACTCAAATTTTTTTGGCATGCTCTGATATGTATGGTACAAAATTCAAATTGTCACCTGAAGATGCAATAATTAATTTTGTCATAGATTTTCCTAGAGCACTCGTTACTGTAGTATTTAGATTCTTCACCACAAAAATATATCAACCTTCATGACAAGAAAAAATTCTCAAAGCAGTAAGTTTTGTGTTATGACACAGCTATAATGACATATGAAATACAATTTTCTAATTTTTTTCACTTCTGGATTCCAGATATGTGGGGAGAAGGCTTTACTTTTTAAGGAAATCAAAACTTCAGATTCACTTAATGATCATCTGTCTCTTGATTACATAGAATTAACTGACAGAAACATTGACTTTTTAAATTTTTCGTAGTCAAATTAGCAATATTCATTTTGATTGTGAACTATTTTATTTTTCAAAGTAATGAACATTGCACTTATTGAAATAGAATATAACATTAATGACAGTATCTTAACTTATAAAAGTAAAAATCTGTGAGATTTAGGTAATATAACTGGCAGATTTCAGACTCTATCCAACATCTGAATATGTACTGGTGATAAACTATCTCACAGCAAAATTATTCATACTTGATAGGAAATTAAATTGTCATAATATGATAAAGCATTAAAGAAACACTATCTCTTATCTATGCCTACACACGTTGTATGAAATCACCAAGCAGTCATTTTTCATAGTCTTATCTATAACATATTCCACTCTAGACATGGAATAAAGTCATGTTGCTTATTTAGTACAAGTTACTGACTTCATTAATGTTAATATTAAAGTCCTACACCCTTCAATAAGTGAACAGTGAAGGAGTGCTAGAACAGCTTCTCAGTGACAGCATTATTGAAGTACACAATTCAAGTAACTTGCTCTATCAAGATTCAATGTATACCTGTTTAGATTAATTAATTTAAGATTCAAGTGTTTGTACAGCACAAACTAAGTATTGCTTCTAAATTAAGTATGAATTCTCCATTTTCTGGCTTAATAGGGGATTGATATGTTGATCAGGAAAGTCAAATGCATTATTAGATACACTTTGACACAAGAGAAAACAGCAACATCAAATACAAATATGATCAAAAGTGAGGGATATGTGCGGGTTTTATCTTAGCTTGATATTATATTGTATAAATAATTAGAAGATTCAGATCCCAATACAGTTCTCTCACAGAAGCATATATAAAGTGAATTGCCTATGGCATTGTGTATTACTGTCTTACAGTAAATGAACTATAGCGTAAATATGTAAAATGTTCAGATGTGTTAGTCCAGATTTTCACATACAATGGTTGCAGATCACTGTTTACCACTGACTACTTGAAGTATTTTCTAGTTCTTAGGAAGATGCAGGTATTTCAAATACGTGCAGAAAAAAAAAGTTGATAAATATATATTCTAGTGATTATTACTGAACCTGGTGAATAACTTTCTTCTTCCGAATTTGTGGTGAAATTTGTCTAAGTTGAACAGCCAGTAAATTGACTAGAAGTACACCTAACTAAGTAACTACAGTCCTTCAGGCTGTAGCATAAAGCATGAGCATAAATGGAGACAAAACTGTCAGTGTTTCACAAATAGGTCCATCATCACTAACAGACAGACAATCCTCCTTTTGCAGGTAGGTGAAAAAAGAAAAAAAAGAAAAGGAAGCAGGTCTTAGAGACTTTTCACTAGCATTAACATACTTAAATATTGATGAATCTTAAATGAGAGGCATTTACTTGGCCAAAATTAATTGTCTCTCCTCCAAACTATCAGAACTTTAACCTGTATAAACAATTTATTGTTTTTCTTTAGAGACCCGTAAATAAATTAAGATAATATTTTCTGATATTCTGATAGCAGAATATTTTCTGCTAAACTTCAGGGAGACATGATTCTAAAGAACTTGTAATTGTTTTAAAAGATCAAGTCTAGCATTCACAAATTGCCAGGAAGAATAATGCCATATTCTGTCTTGAACAAGTCTATATCTTAATTTAAAAATCTTGACTGTGTATCCAAAATTAATAAACTTGCTCTGTACAAAATTGTCATTAAATATATATATAACTCTTTCTCAAGTATAATTTTGCTAAAGAAAAAAATTAGAAGGAAAAAATCACGAAAGTGCTGAAGATGATGTTCAAAGTTTTTTATATTTCATAATTCAGCTAAATGGAATTTATATCTTTAAGTAATAAGTTGAACTGAATTTGAATTTGGAAGAAGCGTGGAATGAAATTTCCACAGAATCACAGAATGTAAGGGGTTGGAAG
>NW_009713183.1:596-2327 GCF_000703405.1 Apaloderma vittatum | reverse complement strand
GTGTAATCAAATTAAATTTATTTACGGAATGTAAGCTCCTCCAAATTTAAAGGTTCGGTATCGGCCAAGAAAAGAATCAAAACCACTACACTAGCCCTCAACAAAAGAACGATAATCCGGATTAAATACGCTCACCTTGATCAGGCGAGGAGTCTCATCCTCGCGGATCGTCCTTGCCAGGCGTCCCTAGACCAAGGGGCAGATTGCACCACCCCGACTGCAGGCCAGGGGCCACGAGGTAACTCCAAAATGGCTGCGGCAAGAGCCCCGTTTTAAAGACTAGTCAATGATGACTGTGGTCAATCACAGCCACCTCGGCTTCTCGTTGGCTGCTGGCCAACTTCCTGGGTGCAAACGAGTCCAGACCAGCCCAGGTCCTATTCCCAGGCTGGTAGACAAGTCCGGATTAGCCCAGGTCACAGATTCCCTGAAATCTGCCTGGCAACAGCTCGGCTGGGGGCAGGAAACACCTGCCACAGTCACCGGGGTTGAGGGGACAGCCCCGAGGCCTGTCACCAGGATGCGGGGACACGGAGGCCGCTCCTCAGGTGTGTCCCCAGGTCTGTGCTGCAGGCAGCGCCACTCCTCCGGCAGTATGGCTGCACAGAGAGGACGCTCATCCGAGAGCCTGCGTTGTCCCAGAAAATACCAGCTTTGTCATTTTATTGTGTCTATTCCTCCTCACTGCTAGTTTGAAGAAACCAGTAGATTTAGCCCATTAACAGCTGTTAAACTGGTTTAGTGCTGTGAAGGCTATCATCTCCCATGGGACTGCTCCTTCCTACGGTTCCCATAATTAGTATCTTCATCAATGACACGGACGGTGGGATCAAGGGCACCCTCAGCAAGTTTGCGGGTGACACCAAGCTGAGTGGTGTGGTCACCGCACCAGAGGGATGGGATGTCCTCCAGAGGCACCTGGACAAGCAGGAGGAGAGGGCCCATGTGAACCTCCTGGGGTTCAACAAGGCCCAGGGCAAGGTCCTGCACCTGGCTCAGGCCGATCCTCGTTATCGGTACAGGCTGGGGGATGATGTGCTGGAGAGCAGCCCTGCGGAAAAGGACTCGGGGGTGTTGGTGCACGAAAAGCGGGACGTGAGCCACCAAGGCGTGCTGGCAGTCCAGAAGGCCAGTCGCACCCTGGGCTGCGTCCAGAGCAGCACGGCCAGCCGGGCGAGAGAGAGGGGGTCCTGCCCCCTCTGGTCTGTGCTGGAGAGTCTCCACCCAGAGTGCAGTGTACTGAGTATGCCCTGCCAGCCCTCACCTCCCCCAAACCCCCCTGGCACCAGGGAGAACCTCCTGGGATGCCGACCCCACCGGGGCCAGGGCTGGGCCTCCCCCAGACCCCTCTGCCCGGACCCTGCAGCGCCGGGGGGGCAGTGACGGGAGAACATGGCAGGATCAGCGCAGACAAACAACGGACACAAGTTCCCACGAGTGTTTCCTTCCAGTTTAATCATTGCTGCTGTTGGAATCACAGCTGGCCCATGCTACCCCGGAAGGAGGTATCCTGGGCTTGCTTTCTGTTTGCCGGAAGGGCAGGACGAGATCAGCGGATCCAGCTGGACGTTTGCCAGTGCCTGGGAGGGAAAAGGAAGATCCAACAGAGCACAGATCCACCCCTCCCATATGGAGACACACACAACTTGTCCTGCCAAACGCCTTCTCTTCTCGCCCACCACATTCAAATGGAGGCTCCAAAGCCAACCAGCGGTTTTTCGCCCCAGGCCA
>NW_009713183.1:0-384 GCF_000703405.1 Apaloderma vittatum | reverse complement strand
TGGCTATAGACCAGCCCCAGCCCGGGAAGCCGTCGGACAACTCGCAGCTGCGAAAGGCCCTGTCCGCGTCCAGTGAGATCCAGCCCCTCAGAGGAAGGAGAGGAGGAAAGGGGCACGCCCAAAGGAGCAAATAAGCTTTTCCCTGTTTGACCCTCAGGCAAAAAAGCCCCCGAGAGAAAGTCCAGAGGCTGAGCACAACGAAGAAATCCCCAAAGAGCATCTGCTTACAATGCAGACCCCCAGGTCGCTTTGCCTTCAAGTGCACCATTGTCCTGGGAAGGTCAACAGGGAGCTTCTATGGAGCACGAGCTTTCCCCCAGCTTATGCCTTCCTCCCATCCAAAACACAGGGTTGACTGTCTCGGAACAGGAGAAGCCTCCCTGC
>NW_009713182.1:0-6045 GCF_000703405.1 Apaloderma vittatum | reverse complement strand
TCCAGCCCCCAACATTCTGTGATTCTGTGAGTCAGAGAGAGAGATGTGGAGAAGGAAAAAACTATAGGACTATAGGACGGACAGGGAGGACTAAAAGAATACAGACAGGCAGACAGAGAGAAAAATAGTGGCTATCTGTAGGGCAGAGAGGGAAAGGTTAAAAACAAGATCAGGGAGCTGGACAGAGAGATGGAGAACGAAAAAAAATCGTGATAGGTTAAAGACAGAGAGAGACAAACTAAAAAGTGGGGGTAGGGAGCTGGACAGGGAGCAATGGGGAGAGACCAAAAATAGCAGTTATGTGCAACTGCCCCATTTGTTCAGCACAGCCCAGGAACTGCATTGCCAGGAGCCTCAAGACATGTGCTGCCAGCCAAAGCCCTGCTCTGCGCCCAGTCCTGCACTCTGATGGTGGTGAGGAGCATTGCCTTGCAGAGTGGCTAGCACTGGGGACGAAAAACCTGGCTCGGGGGAGGGAAATCACCCGCTAGGTTTTTCGTTTGTTTGCATGATGATTTTGCTTTTACAAAATTACTCTTTAAGCTCCATTTAAACTCAGTCTGCAAGGAGAAAGAAGCAGGTGTACCAGTATGGGCACATTTATAGCCCAAAACCATGCAACAGCCTCACACAGCACCACTCGCTCCTGCTGCGCACATTCCACTGTGTTGAGTGTTCCCCGGGGCCAGCACCACAGGGCAGCTCAAAAACCCACACTGCCTGCAGAAACCTGAGCACAGTTTAATTCTGGGCAATTTTTCCTCTCTTTAGGCAGACTAAAGACTTACCCACGGAGAGATGGCTCCAGGCCATGCTAGCTCTGCTTTTTGGATCCAGTGGTGGCGGTGGGTAAATGGACAAGTTGTCTGATCCTGGGGCTGGGCACACGTGTGCAATGTTGGGGTCACTCCGGTCTGTTTTTTCCCAGCAAAGCCCCAGCTGGTGCCAGCCCTGTGCTGCAGCCCCTGGGCCAAGGCTCAAGGAGCTCGGCATTTCTGCAGGCGCTGCACCCTGCCAGGCCCACCACAGGCCGAAGGCTGCCCTGGGCTTCTCCCCGTTCTCTCCAGCTCTGCTTTGTGCCAGCCCCAGGGGCACCGTGGAATGACTTGCCCACTCCTCACAGCCGTCCCCACCCAAAGGCTGCAGCTTGCACGTGGTGTCCACGTCACAGAGCTGATCTGGGGGTGGCTCTTGCAGCACTCTGGGAATGGGAGCAAAGCAAACCACATTGCTCCTTTTCGATCTTTGTCTCCAGTGCGGGTGTACCAAGCTCTGGAGAGTGTCCTGCAGGGAGGTGACGGCTGTTGGCAGAGCGATGCTGAGACCTGCCTGACAGCAAAGGTGCCCAGTGGCCACAGAGCGGCCCAGGTGAGTTGGTTCTCTTGGAGGTCACCAAAGCAGCCTTCCTCTTCTCCAGGCTTTGGAAAGATACGGAGCAGTGCAGAGATTTTTCTCCTTAGCTCCAGTCTTGTAAAGAAGGAGGTAAGGAGAGTGCCCATATCCGAAAAATAAATGCACGCATGTAGTCAAATTAAATTTATTTGCGGAATAAAAGCTGTTCCAAATTTAAAGGTTCAGTATCGGTTGAGAAAGGATCAAACTCATAACTCATAGCCCTTGACAAAAGAATGATAATCCGGATTATCATACACTCACCTTGATCAGGCAAGGAGTCCCATCCTCGCCGATCGTCCTTGCCAGGTGTACCTAGACCAAGGGGGAGGTTTCACAATGTCGGCTACAGGCCAACTGCCACGAGGAGACTCCAACATGGCCGTGGCAAGAACCCCACTTTAAAGACTAGTCAGTGATGACTGTGGTCAGTCATAGCCATCTCGGCTTCTCGTTGGCTGCTGGCCAACCTCCTGGGTGTAACCGAGTCTGGACCAGCCCAGGTTCCATTCCCAAGCTGGGAGACAAGTCCAGACTAGCCCATGTCACAGATTCCCTGAAATCTGCCTGGCAACAGCTCAGCTGGGGGGAGGAAACACCTGCCACACTTGGCAGAAGGGAGAGGAATTGTTCTGTCCTGTGGATGATGTTAAAAGATTTTATCCCTTGAACAACAGAAAAGCTTGAACAGAGCCTCTCAGCTGTGAAGCCATCACATCCTTTCGTTTTGTCCTGTGCTAATAAAATACTGGTAATTGCTGTGTCACCCACACCTGTCCTGCTGTCAGTAGTCCAGCAAAATGAGCTTTTGTCTTACCAGAGCATCCATTAATTGTAGCGTTAAGTTCAATGCCGTGAAGAAAAAGAAATGTTTATCTTGAATTCAAGACCTTTTATCTAGTGCTGACTTCTGCTCTAGTGCTGGTAGGTTCGAGCCCGAGGTGTTGGCACCACTCACAGTGTGGCAGAGCTGCCATGTGCCGGGGTGTGGATAATTGTGGTGGACACAACAGGTCCTCTTGTGGACTTTTTTTTCGCAGTAAAAATACATGTGTTTGTGCAGTTTGAACAGGGCACGGGGCTAGTCTGAAACTTGAAACAGATTTTTGTCCACGTGACAGCATCTGTGCAAGGCTTTTGCTAATGTGAATGCTTTCGAGTGCTGGGTCTTGCAGGGCTGTGTGGTTGAGCTTCAGGATGAGACCTTGGCTTGGGCCTCTGGCCTCTTCCACACCCCAGACTTTCTCTGCTACTTAAAATGGTGAATATTTGTCTGAAAGATGTGGTGTGTCTGTATATTAAAATAAACTGTTGTTCCCTGTCTTTTGTTCCAGATGAAGCTGCCAGCGTTATTCAGTTTGGTAAATCAGCCAAGCGATCATCTGAGTCAACTCAAATTGGGCAGTATGGGAACAGCTTGAAATCGTAGGTATAACAAAAGCCAGCCTCCTCAGATTACAGAGGGTAGAGCTGAGACAGTAAGAGTATTTATTCCTTGGAGGTGTGTATCTTTGTCTAGGAAAAAACCCAAACAAACAGATGAAATCTAAATAGGTACCAAGGTTCAGTAGACAGGAGCTGTGTGACTATCTGCTGTCGGTGGCAGGTAAGTCCCTCCAAAGCTGATGATGGTGTTTTGCTGTTATGTTTGCAGAGGACACAGATCAGAGCGGCAGCAAGAAAACCAAAGAGTAGGAAACAAAACCTTAATATGCCTGTGGCAGACGGGTAGTAACATCGGAGCAAAACAGCACTGCAGCCTCTCGTGGGAAATTTGTCTGGTGCAAGTCAGATGGACTTAAACGTTATCTATTTCTCTTAAATAAATGCATGAAGAACAGGAGGAGTGGGATTAAGTGGTAAAGGAACAGAGATGGGGAGGAAATCTTACTGACTGGAGTGGATTTGCTAGGAAAGAGAAAGCTGTCTGCGGCAGTGAGCTGCTGCCTTTGAGAAAATTAGCGGGTTTTTCTGGCTTGCTCTGATTTTAGGACTTAAGCTGTTCTGTTTTATGCTGTTTCATGCAGCTTGATCTATATGCATTCTTCTGGGGAAGTCTGTGGAACTCTATAATCTGAGGGGAAAGAAAAAAAGGGGGTATAAGGGAGCTTGAGGTTCTCTTTATCGAGCTGCAGTGCAGGATGGGTCCCAGATGGTGCCTGTGCGCTTCCAGGACAGATCTCTGTTGTGTTCTTAACCTCGAGCAAGAGCCACACCGTGTTACAGCTGAGAAGTGCAGGCTGAAGCCTAACCACGTGAAAGGTGGGCTTTGGTATCGCAGTAAGGCGATCGAAAGAGAACTGAGCGGACAGAACGTTAATCCTTTTGGTGTGATGTTAATTTTTCTCCGTTAAGATTTTTAGGACAAGTTGGGTAATAGGGTGAAAAAGAAGATGGGGAAGGCACCGTTGGGGATAGGAGAGGAAGAGGAAGTTGGGACTGTCACTCTGCGGGAGAACCAGCTGCCGGGTTACATTAGCTGAACTGTTAGTGAATATTTTGAGTTAGACATTAGGAAACAAATCGTCTGTCTCCCAGAAACTTGCCTGCTGCTGTTCATTCTGCATACAGCAAAATGAAGTGTGCATTCGTGCCCCTGGCAGGGGGTTGGATTAGATCATCTCTAAGGTCCTTTGCAGCCTAGGCCATTCCATGATTCACTTTTTCACTTACATTTCTGCTCATGTCTGCATTAGCAACTTGAGGTCTAAGGTGAGATGCTTGTTTAGATCTTAAAAAAAAATGAAAAAAAAAAATTAATAAACTTTTCACCTAATGTGAGCCTGGAAAGCTGCACTATACTTCTGCACCTTTTAATTGGGACTAGTGTTAAATATTTTGAAATGTTATGAAAATGTCCAGATTGAAATGCCTCTTGAAAGGAGTGATATGTTTAGAGAGAAACGGTAGTTGCTGTTTTAAGTGTTTAAACCCTTCTTCTGCCTTACCTGGTTTTGGCCTATCATAACTGAGCCCAATGGGAAGAAAACTCGGTAATGTGCTCTGCTTCTAGAAAGTGTTGTGCATCAGGTGTAACGCGCAGCCTGAAATCTGTCTCCAGGGGTTCCATGCGGATCGGGAAGGATTTTATCCTGTTCACAAAGAAGGACAACACCATGACTTGCCCTCTCCAGTCTCGGACGTTCCATGAGGAAGAAGGCATCGATGAGGTTTGCACGTACTTTGGTGTGATGAACTAACACGCTGAATGCTCTGGCATCAGAACTCCCGCAGCTCTCGCAGTCTGTGCCGGTGTTGGTTGCCGGTCTCCTTGGATCATTGTACGGTTTTCTCTTTGTGATACGCTTGCAGGGGTTCTGCAAGGCCAGCAAAGATTTTTTCCTTTTGGTTCTAATCCTTTCCAAGAGGTCTCTCTAAACTATAGCAAATCTAAAGGGCTTGTTTCAGTCATTGAAAGCTGCCAGTGATGAGTTTGGAATGTGCTCAGACTTCTTGCATTTTTCTTTTCCCACAAAATTTGAGTTTGAGATGTATTTGAATTTATTGCTCTCATTTGACTTTTTGCAGAGAATTAAAGGTGTGGTTGAAGTTGCTACCTGCAGACCATAGACTCCAGACACGCCTTTTCTTTTAGATCTTTTTTCAATTAAAAATCAGTGTGGTTCTACCTGTTGAAAACTTGTATATGTTAACAGGTAATTCAGGCATTGTTGTTCTGTATCCAGACTCTTAACATGAAAATACCGTTATGCTCAAGCACAAGTATTTTCCAGGCAAGGCTGGTGAGTTTTGAAGCTGCTCTGGGATAGTATCTAAGGAAGTGGTTTCTGTTCTGATGGTGGAGGGAGCTCCACCTAGAAGCTCTTGAGGGAGTGGTGCTTGCTGGTAGCCCACCGATGGTTGAAGCAGGTTGGGAGCGGTGATGCAGTTTGACAGCGGCTCTCTCTGGAACCAGAAATTTTGTCTTGACCTCATTTCTAAAGTGAGTGATTTGCTGTCCTTGATGGGCAGTTGCAGTCTATAATTCTATCTGTGTTTTAATTCAGAACAACACAAAACCCCTGTAACCTTGCTAGAATCCTACACAAATGATGAATAAGGTCAGGATAAGTATGTGTGAAGGATATTTGAGTTCAAGAGGGAAGCATAGAGGTTGACATGTTTAAAGAAGTTTGAGTGTTTTTTTAATATTATTGAAATTAGAAGAGAAGAGGAAGAAAGACATTGAGTGTATGAGTAGCCAGGACCACAGAGGTTATCTGAGAATGATTCAGCGTAAGGCTAGATGTTGTAGGAAGGCAACTCAGGCTGGTGAGGAGGGGTCCGCGGGCACGTGATAGATGAAAAGCTAGAAAAGACTCTTGCAGGGGCCTGGGGGGCTGCCGGAAGGGGTGAGGTGTGCTCAGCTCTCTGGGTGGAGCGGGTGAGCCTGAGTCGCTTTTGGTGGGGTGTGTTTGCAGGTCATCGTTCTCCTGCCCACCTGGAATGCACGGAGCCGGGAGCCTGTGACTGACAACGTGGAGAAGTTTGCTATTGAGACAGAGCTAATTTACAAGTGTTCCCCTTTCAAATCAGAACAGGAGGTGATGGAGCAGTTTAATAAGATCCGCACTGAGAAAGGTACGTATGGACAGTGCCGGTCATGGACAAGGTGTTTTGGATTTGGCTGGGATTCACCTGATCAACTCGTTA
>NW_009713181.1:141017-181395 GCF_000703405.1 Apaloderma vittatum | reverse complement strand
AATTGTTCTATGATTCTATGATTCTATACTGGCAGTTAAGATGACTAAGTTAACTGCTAATACTGAAGGTGGTGTGAGATTTGGGCCGCAGTCAAGTTTGAGGCTATTCCCCTTAGCACTCATGCTCTGTTTGGATGCAGTAAACAAAAAAATACATAAGCTTCTGTGGAAACAAATTTACAGGAGATGTCTGGAGAAAATTCAGTGCTCTAGAGAAACTAGTTTCCAGTAAAAAGAAAGAAGTATTTCTGAAATCTAGAGCATGAAAGAAATCAACCATATAGAGACAAAATGGTTTGAAATTTTTTAAGATGTAAATTGATGGAATTTGGATTTGAGCTCTTCTAATTTAACATGGATTTGAAATGGAGGCAATGTGAATTGGTCCAAAATCATTTTAGTTGTGAATTAAATATACATTATTTTAATCTATTTCTGATACATGATTTTTCCAATTTTTTTTAACATAACTTTCCCCAGTCCTATCCAGAGCATAAAAAGTATGCACATGGGTGTACATCTGATGATTTTTATTGCTGGTGGATGTGTTGGACAACATTTGCCAGTATTATAAAACTTTTATATTGTTCAGTCTCATGACAACATTGGAGAGACAGCAGTGAACTGGAGGATTACTGAAGAACAGAAATCAACACACAGTGGTTACATTCCAGAGAATTAATTGTGTTGTTTAAGTAACACCAACATCATTCTCCAAAGAAAGGTGAACTTATGAATCGTCATGTAATTCATTAAACTTTTGATATTGGATGGAATACTATGTGTAATCCAAAGGCATTGCACATTTTCTTTGAGACTACAGAATAATTTACCTTCTTCACTATATATCTATATTGTATATACTGAAACATTTGCCAGAAGATAGGTGCAGTTAAGCTTGGAATTAGGATCATCTGCATGAACAATTTGTTTGGTTGATAGGAAATGTGGAGAGAACACCTCTAGTTATGCTTAAATTCTTAAATACCATTTAATGTTGAGTATTTATTCTTGGAAGTAGCTATAACTTCATGGAAACATAGAGTACACCTCCCACTAGTGAATAAAATGAGCGACATTTCAAAAAAATACTGTAGAGCTGGTAATTAATGCTTAGTGCTGTTCCACTAATTAGCTTGCAGCTTAGAGATTAGAATTAAGCAATTGATTTCCTCCACAGTAGCGGTTAGTGCTTCCAGTGGACAGTGATATATCACACTATCTACTTATTTCAGGAAGGGATAATAACATTCCATCGTCAAATATTTGTATTTATATTGTAACTTAAGGCAGTTAATGAGATGGGGAATGGAGTTTATGTAGCAACTATAAGAAGAATATAGAAAAAGCCTTCTCACATTAATTTTTATCCATGTATTTCCTTCCAATTAAGGCCTGACCCTGTAGAAGACACTGAAATCTTGGCTGCTGAATACAGTCTAGGGAGCCTTTGCACAACAAAAACTCTTCCTCAGTTATACCTTGGGGGAAAGCATCTATAACTATACCAAATCCTTGAGAGCAGTAGGTTTAGTAAAATTCGTTAAACTGCTAAAAGCATTGTGAAATAATATTGCCAGAACATGTCAAGTTAACTTTAAGTTGACAGTAATTCATATTTGTGACAGCATTCAGAGGAAAGTACCACTTTTGTTGTTTCAAAGGTTGACAGCTGCAGCTGGGAGAATTAAAATGGTGTATTAGGACAGCCAATGAGTGTGTGGGTGGGAGAGGCTTACTGATAGTCAAGGAAGGGTTTATTATCTCCTTGTACATTAAGAAACCACCTACAGTATTGCAAATTCTGAGGACAATGCAAGCAAGAGGTGAAACAAGCATCAGTCACCAGAACAGGAGCAATAAATGCTTTCAAGGGACAGGCCAAGAAGTGCTAAGCCTTATACTACCAGGTTTATCACATAACAGGCATAAGGAAATGCTGGCAGTGTGTGAGCACCTGGAGTGGTAGGAGGAAAAAGGGAGCGGGAAATGGCGTTTTCAAGCTTGCAACTGATGGCAAACTGGTGGGAGTGCTGGTCAGCTGAAAAGCCCACAGAGGGAAGACAAGAATCCCCGTGAGTGGTGAAGCCAACAGACATGTACTGCCTTGCAGCAAACCAGAATCGCAGAGTCACAGTATTACTGAGACTGGAAAAGACCTCTGAGATCATCAAGTCCAGCCTGTGACCCAACACCACCACATGGGCCAGACCATGGCACTATTGCCACACCCAGCCTCTCCTTAAACACCTCCAGGGACGGTGACTCCACCACTTCCCTGGGCAGTGCATCCTAGTGCCTGAGCACCCTCTCCGTGAGGAAGTGCTGCCTGAGATCCAACCTAACCCTCCCCTGATGCAGTTTCAGGCCATGGCCTCTCGTCCTGTCTCTGGTTGCCCGGGAGAAGAGCCTGACTCCCACCTGACTGCAACCTCCCTTCAGGCAGTTGTAGAGAGTGAGAAGGTCCCCCTTGAGTCTCCTCTTCTCCAGGCTAAACAGCCCCAGCTCCATCAGCCTCTTCTCACAGGACTTTCCCTCCAATCCCTTCCCCAGCCTCGTTGCTCTCCTCTGGACCCCTCGCTCCCCTCCTCGTGCCCCGCCCCAGCCCCTCAGTGTCTTTCTTGCAGTGAGGGGCCCAGCCCTGCACACAGGGCTCGAGGGGAGGCCTGACCAGTGCTGAGCACAGGGGCACAATTACATCCCTGCTCCTGCTGGCCACACTGTTCTTGGTACAGGCCAGGATGCCATTGGCCTTCCGGGCCACCTGGGCACATGCTGGCTCATGTTCAGAAGAGCTTAGTGCGACTCGCCCGTTGTCTTACATTTAAAATGCTCTAGGTTTCTCAGATTCTTTTGTTTCAACATTTTCTGTAGAGTTAGTAGAAACGCCCAAAATCAGGTAGCTGACTGCTAAAAGCTCCTTTGTAAAACACTTGATTTACTTCTGCTAAAGACCTTTAAAACAAATGGATTGTATGGGCATTTGCTATTTACTGTAGCATCCACTAAAGCCAGATGAAGCATAACAGTTATAATTGGCTGTGCACAGGTTGTTTGATGGATAGGAAAAAAATGCATGAGGCAGTTTTTTCTTTCAGCCTGACGAAGCTTAGCTAGAAACAATTAGTTTCATGATTTGGAATAAATGTGTAAAGCCAGCAGCAAACCAACATCGATCTTGTTCAGTCGCTGAATCTTTCAGTTTATGACAAACATAATTTAAAAGCCCATGACATTATTCATTGGTCCTATTCAAAGACAAAACATTTATGTTCGACTGTTTAGTGCACTTGCTAAGGTGACCCTATGCCTTATGGCACCAGTACAGATAGTTTCTAGCCTTCAATCCATCTATACAAATTATTTTATTGAAAGCTTAAGTGTGCAGTAAGAAACTTTTAAATGAAATAATCCTGCAGTAACTCTGTGGTTAATGATGCCATGTACTAGCTGTCAATCTCATCCTGCAAATACTTTGGTCACAAAGCTATTTTATTTCCTTCTAATATCCCAAGGGAAGAAGAAAGGGAATAGGATTATTTTCCACAATTCTATTTTAATAGGTGATGAATAATCTAAATATTATAAATCTGTAGAGGAAAAACTACATTCTCCTGATGAATATTTTCTTTACTTGAAAATATGGATGGCAGTGATTTTTCTATTATCAATGGAAACCTTTACTAGAGAAAAAAGTGTGGTAGAAAATTCATGTCTCAAATATAATAACGCTTTATTGGACTGTTGTTTAGATGTTCCAAAATGCGTCATGGCAAGCTATTAAAATCCTTTCTCTTCTGTGCCTTGGTATTTGAGATTTGTCTCTGCATTTAAGAGGGATAGTTTGTAGTTCTGTAGTTAAGGTGCAGATGAGCTTTGCAGTTCAGGCAAGTGCTCAGCCTCTTTATTACAAAGGAAAAACACAACATATTCTTAAAATAATGGATTCTTCTCCACCAGTAAAAAGTTTTACAAGAACCGAGAAGTGAACTGCTAAGTTATTTAAGGATGAAGACTAACCTGATTCTTGCATCAGAATAAAATAGTTTCTAGAATTTTCTTCCTACAAGGTAACACAGCTAAAACTCAGTGATGTTGAAAGACTTGTAGGATGACGAGTTATTTCCCTTATAGTCTTCTAAATTGAAAACTTTTCCTTCAGCTGGACATAGAAAGAATGTGTTATGTGTTAAATACATCTCAAGAACTTTCTCTTAAAACTAACCAAAACCAAGATGAATTCACTCCTTGCTCACACTAGTGAAGGGAATTCACCAAGAAGACTTCAGTTCAATATAAGTTATATTACATTTAAACTGAAGTAATACACCTTTTAAGTGAACTAACTCTTGCTCCTGCTAAAATCATCTGGTTTAACTGCTGTGTGAATTGTTTAGGCAGTGTTCAGATTTGTACTTAATGAACAGGAAAATCATAAAATCATTATAATGGTTAACTTACCTTCTGAATCTAGCATATTCTTACCTTTCAATTCATCAGTTTTGTTTTCCAAAATTGCTCTCAATAGCACTCCTTGAGTAGTAACCCAATTCTTATAGCTGTGAAGGAATTGCTGAGTGCACATACCAGCCCTTCAGTTACCTCCAGGGATGGCTGTTCAATTTTAATGAGTATATACTTACCATTTTAATTTTCATGAAGTTTTGCAGTAGTACAACACTGAGCACTGTGTATAAGAAAGTCATGGTACAAGCAGGTTGTCAGGCTATTGAAGTGTGCTAAATTATTTGGAAACAATGGCCACATCTGTGAGATGAATTTGTGAGATGACCTCACTTGTGAATAGTTAGAATCCTTCTCCAGTTCTCATTCTAAGATTTTACTGACTTGTACCAGAAATCTCTTTACTCCCTGTTCTTAGATATCAATCATTTCCAAAAAAAAAAAAAAGTATTTTACAGGGCACTACCTGTTTATTCTTTATTCCTTGTGCCTCAGGCATTGTATCACCTGGATATCATATCCTTTGGATAATAAATTTTGATACGTTTTCCATATACTAAAGGTATAAATAGGAAGCACAGTTAATAAAATACTGTTAAATCAGTAGCTTATATGTAGGAATGCGCTGTATTTAAAACTGGCTTTACTGTAATATTGCGACCCTCTAGGTCATATCATGAATTTTTCTGTCATAAGCTGAAGTTATGCAAGACATTCTGGTATATTCCACTCTCCCTTAGGATAAAGTTCAAACATAAGACTTTAATCTCATCACTTCCTGCACTACTGTAGACTTTTCTGAAATTCTGACAGTCTTCTAGCTTGCATTGTATTCCCAGAAGAGTTATTTCTGAGAGGCATGACCTACTGGAACAGTGAACACATCTGTTTGTAGTATCTTCCAGTAGAACTACACATTTTTTTTAACCTTGTCTTACTTCTTCACCTTGATTTTGGAAACTGTTTTTTCTTTGTAGAAAAGCAGGCAGAAGATGTGTATTACAGAACTGCAGCAGTGTGTCTTATTAAGCTGTGAAACACGAACAGCTGACTTCCTTGAGATAATTTATATGTATAAGTGTGTGTATATATATATATGTATCAGGAAGAAAATGTAAACAGCTCCATTTGTTTCTTGTGCTCCTAGGTTCTCTATAAATAATGTAATTTGTTAGTGAAATCATCTTTTTGCTTCTTGTATGAGTTGAACACAGTTTTGTGATATGAGATGCATCACAGGCAGTATCTAAGATGACTAGCGTTCCCACCAGTGCTATGGTCTAAAGATAGAGCAGAAGGTATGTCTCAAGGGACTTAAACTGTAAAAAAGAAGGATAGATGGAGGAAAATTTAAGAATTAAGAAGAAAAGAGACTTCCATGGATGGCATAACTAACAAATACTAGTTCTTAGCATTTCTATGTAATATTTAGTATTTTCTTTGGCACGTGAGACATAATTGGGTGTTCTGTCAGAGGCAGCAGTAATAAGACTTTTCTTGAAACCACTACTGCCTTCATGAAACTTGAGGGAATGTAATATCTTTGGAGCCTACTCTCCATCAGAAGTGTTAGAAATTGGCTAAGGAAATTCCTGAGGTGTCAGACAATGTGAATATGGCTGTGTAAGCTGCATTTTCTTAGTAAACCGACTTGAAGAAAACATAAATTACTTACACAGTGTCTCACAGCAAACAAGCAACAGCCCTGGTAGGTTTTGCTGGTGTCTTATGTTGCCCAGCTCCGTTCTCTTTCCAGCAGAGTCTTGTGGTGTAAGGCCAAAGACATAATCTGACCCTTCTTTTTCAAGTACTACTGTTGTTTGCTTTCTTTAGATTAGGACAACATACATTATTTAATTCTATTTTAAAAGGTCTGGTAACTTTAATGTTTCTCCCCAAGCTGCTTCCTGAATTAGATGTCACTTGCAAGTTATTGACAAACTGCTTTATTGTTTTTCGTCTGCCATTAATTAACTTAACTGATTCTGTCTTCTTTCTCTTTCCATCTTGCATCCACTTGCATTCTCTTTCATCTCACTCACTTTAACTAATACCACTTTGAAGGAATGAAGATGATATTGCAGTGTGAAAGGTCAGAAGAAAATGGGAAAAGATCATCATATAAACAACACAATATGGAATATGATGCATTGGTGTTTGTTAGCTGACCTGTCACTAATCAATGGATATGGCTTGATTCAGTGAGATTTTGAACACCCCTATGTAACAGCAGCTACCAAGGTTGCATGGAACAAAACTGAACCCAAAAAGTATGAAATAACGTGATATACAGAATCCTAAAATGTGAAATTTGCTTCTCCATAGTTATTTTTATTATAGATATTCACACCTGCACAGTATGGATGTAAAAATTTTGTCATATCAAAACCTTTCAAACCATTTAATGACAGCATTTTGCTGTCTAGGACTGATTGAGATTCACAGCTCTCAGGCATAAGGCAGGAGAGGATCATTCTAATAACCTGGAGTCATCAGTGGTTCAGTGGGACAGAATTTGAATGCAATTGTAAACGCAGTCCTTAAAATCAACCTAACATAAACACAAGCCCTTCATCCATATCCCTTGTTGGTATTTAACATCTGCAGTCTTTTTACAGACAGTGGAGGGGGCTAAATGGATCACATGGAAAGTAAACTCTCACAACAACAAATAAAAGAAATTAATCAGTTACAAGGAAGCAATTATCATCACCAGAGTAACTACTATCACCAGAGGACTCTGACCCTTTGAAGTATATACTGACTCTTTAAGACTCTCCTCAGACATAACAGACAAAAGGTAAAGCCCTTCCTTTAGAGACTCTGAGAACGCTATATTCCCAGCTTGCAGACATTTGCATTGAAGTTATTAGTTCTGATTTTTTGTGACATTGAGCCTAATTATATCTGAATATTTTCTTGTAATAAGAGAAGTTACTGAAACCATGTCAAAATGACTAATCTGTTCTAATTACATGTGTGTATTTTTTTAGATTGCCCTGGTTTTTTCCCCCTGTTCTTTTGTACGATGCTTACATAGCGTACTTGAGCATCTTTTCTTCCATTGCTCATGACAGTCTGCTTATCTGGGACCTGGGAAGTTATGTAAATAAAAAAAGCTGAAAAATGTGCTCATGAGGGCAATATATCATCAACACAGCTTATTTCAGATGCTATCTTCTAGCTTACTGCACTGTAAAAAGGAAGCTTTCCTTAGTTACTATTCATGCAGCATTTTAAGGACAGAAACGACCGTAAAGTTGCTGTGTTTTAAGAGATCTGTGACCACTCACTAATGCCCCAGCTGCCTCTGTTAAAAGAAAAGTCCCAGTAGGCATTAGCAGTGTGGAGTCTATGGTAGGTTGGTGAGCATTAAAACATTTCTGTCTTGCTGACTCTTCTGTCGACCTAATGGGAATATTAGCAGCATCATGCCAGGAGTTCATGAGCCCCTTTTTTCATAGAATCGTAGAATTGTCAGGATTGGAAGGGACCTTAAAGATGATCTCGTTCCAACTCCCTCTGCCATGGGCAGGGACATCTCCCACTAGATCAGGCTGCTCAGAGCCCCGTCCATTCTGAGTCTTTCAGAATCGTAGAATCTTAGAATCATAGAATCATAGAATGGCCTAAGCTGGAAGGGACCTTAGAGATCATTTTAACCCAACCGCCCTGCCATCAGGGACGCCACCTCTTGACTAGATCAGGCAACACATGGGGACCGAACGGGAATCACTGCAATTCAGTTGGTATTGTGCTGGTAATCTTTACCAGCAGTAGTGTTGGGTGTCACCCTTGGAGCTGTGTAATACCTCTAACAGAGGTAACATCTCCCTAGGCTTCAGATAAACATCACTTCATGTTCCTCAAGTGGCGTAGATACTTTGGTTTGGTGTGAAGATTTGGAACAAAAGTACTAGAGGCTGGTGGAGTGTTAGCTTCAGGATTTAGAAAAGCCAGGTTGCATTTCTCAGACTGCCTGTGTGACTTTGGGCAGGATTCAGTTCTTGTCTGCACATCCAGTTCCCATCTATGAAGAAGGATTGCAGATTAGGGATATTACAAGTACTTCTGCTTGTGAGAAGTGTGGAAGTCAGGTTCAGAACAGACAGTGACAGAAGAAACATCTGGAATAAAGTTGGTTTTCAGTGAATCCTTAGTGCTATCCAGGTTACCTCACTACAGATGTAGATACTGGCTTTCCTCCAATTGCTCTGTCAGCCGCATAGCACATCTTCTCCACATCTTTTCCTCCCAGTACTTGGAGGCGTGTCTCACTAAGAGGCAACCAAACCAGCTTGAGGCAGAAGCTATCCAGAACAAAGAGGGAGTAAAAGATCAATTTGGGATTCAAAGCGTAAGGAACTTTGTCAGGACTAGGTTGAGCACACAAAGTGGATGATTAGAATGCCCATGTACCGCAGATGGGCAGTGCAGGTATTGCAAGTCCCTAACACCGGCTTAGAAATACAAGCCCCTTAGAACTGAAAAATTCACTGTGCCGTAAATATGGATGAGCCAGGGAGGAAGCTGTTGTTTGTGCTGCTCTAATTATTCGGTTTGCTGCAGCAGTTGTGACTATGATGTATCGTAACAGCCCTCAGAGTCAATATGAATAGTGGGAATGTTGCTGAGGAAAGAGGAGCTAGTACTTGGCAAAGCTGATGGCTGTGTCTGAAGAAAATATTGCAGACAGAATCCTCACTCTTCCAGCAGTTGGCTTTTCAAGCCAGATTTCAGATTACCTAAATAGTAAGACCTCTTGCAAAATGGCTTAGTATTTCTTGGTGAAACACGTACTTATATGGAGCTTTGGACATTTTACCTGAAGTTTTTGTGTGTTCTTGTAATCCAGTCAGAGAGAAATACATCTTTTCATTTTTCTATTTGCTACCAGCTGAAAAAAATAAATGTAGTTTTTCTGTGCTCTGCATCTGGAATGCCCTTTTGTCCCCCACATACTTTACTTCACACATATCCTTTCTGCCCCCCCCCCAGTGCTATTCTACTGTCTGATCTTTTAAAAACAGCGAGTGGCTAGGGATTAAACACAAAGCCTGACATTGTGCTGAGTGAATCAATTAGCAGATAACACCAGCTGCCTTCGGTAAGTGATGTACGTGAAATTTGTCGTGTGCTAACTCCAAAGGATCTGAGTGACAGTAATGAGTTATGTTGCTATGCCTTCCTGATGCCTGACAGTTGCTTTGCAAACATAGTAATTGGAGAATTACATATTGAACACTAATAGTAAGGAGGGGGCCTGTAGAAATTGTCAAGGTTCTTGGGGTTACTTATTTTTCTAAGAAACTGTGTTTTTCTTATTCCTGTCAATTTGCCTCATTGAAAGAAAAATCAAATCCCAGCTATGACTCAACAGTAGACTGAATAAATTAAAAATAAATGGCATCCTTATCACTGAATTGCAGTGATTCTGAAAGACTGCACAAACATGGTAGGAGAAGCACAGTTCTCATATTATAGTGTTTCCTTTTTGGGTGATGAGGGAAGCAGAAGGATTTCAGGAAAATAATGGCCTTGGTTTATAGCGATGTCAGGTTAACAAAGCTTTTATGCATATTAATGTAGGATGAGAACTATTTGGGAGAGCAATTTCCTAAGACACACATGCATGTCTGTAAGTTAGTATAAATACGTAAAAAATATTTAAGTGTAAATCCGTACACTGTTGGTACTCAACCTAAAACACTTTTTATCTACCAAAAGAAATAGAATTGTGGAGGGCTGGTGCTAAAGCATACCTTTAAGCAGATAAAAGCAAATACTTCATTTTCAGAGCATAAAGTCATTCCAGGAAAGTGTTTGCCATAAGAATATATCTGAGACATATTGTGCAGTGGTGGTTTTCTTTAAAAAAACAAAGAAAGGATCAACTAATTAATTATAGGACAAAGGAACTCTTGTAAACTACCAGGAAACTGTGTTAGGGCAGTAACTTAATAGTACTCCAGAGCTCAATCTGATTAGTTTTCTTGATACACAGCTAGATAGACACTTTTTTCTTTTTCCTATTTCAGGATTTCAAAGTGAATTTATCAAACACAGTATTTTGAATTAAGTGTGATTCTGAAAATAAAGCTTGATATGAACAGTCTCTAAGTGAAAATAACTCATAATCACAGGCTTATCTTTTTTCCTGATTTAACTGAACTGACATGAAATCACATTGAAGTTAATGCTAACCACAATCTTCATGGCCTCATTCCCAGAGAACGAGAATGCTCTCCAAAGAACACAAGACCACCCCAGGCATTTACCCCTCTTCCTTATTGAGGCAATATTTCTTCAGAGTCTATATATTTATAATTACGACTCTCTGTGATTGCTTTTCTGGGCAAAGCTGGACAAATTCTTAGCATCTGTGACTATGTCCTCTTTATTTCCCCCATCATTCAAGAACTGCATCTCTTTCAGCTCCAGTTCATGTCTCTAGGAGAGCTGGTCAGAGCTGGGGACAGCATCTCACATGAGCTTCTCCTTTTTGTGCGTATTGGTGTAAACATCTCTTTCTTGCTTTACTGAAATTGCATCCATAGACACATCCAAAGAGAATGCTGGCCTTTGTATCCCATTGCTGTATTACATCGCTGTTTGATGCTCTCTCTTCTGCATGTCCCTATTCAGTGCTTTTTGAGAGCTCTTGCACCTGCTCTAGGCATCTCCTTAAAGGGATTTGGCTTCATAACACTCTGTGAACATATCATGTCAAGCACCAGATGTTACAGGAGTTGCTTGGAGCAGAGTACCCCAAACATTCTGTGATTCTGTGATTCTGTGATTCTGTGAATGAAGAGGGAGAAGAGCTGTTGGCAGCTGAGGACCAGCCTCAGCCAAGCAGAGGGCTTTGCAGGTCAGCAGTGCCTCCTTGGTTTGCCTTCTCTAGCCACGTCTCCAGTCACTGATTTAGGTTAGCCCCATTCCCACAGTGTATTTAATCCCTCCTTCCTCGTTTGCCACTTCTGGCTTTTTGCACAGTGAACTGCAAAGAGCAGAGTTTGTGCCGGCCAATGCTACCTGGGTGCTGGCACAGGGGATCTGTCCCACCAGGACGCAAGGCTGTTTGTTGACTAAGGAGGCTGTAGGAAGAGCAGCTCCAAACAGCTCTGTGGTTTGGGTGGAGTGGACAAATCAGACAGTAAGGTTGAGAAGATCCAGACAGTTCTGCCAGGCACTTCTGCACCTGAATCTCAGTATGCATTTATTAGGGAATTAGTGACTGCTGTGTGTGCAATACCAAAGAGCTGATACCATATAGTCAGCACTGGTGGCTCCAGTTGTTGATGTTCTTAGCTACCTGAGTGATCAGGGCTACTTCTCATTTCACAGGTGCAGCGGGCCTCTGCTCTGGCTATGCTTTTGCATAGCCTTGGGTAAATCACTTTGACCCCGCGTCTCAAAAGTACTTAGTCTTTCATTATTGCTGTGGTTTTGTTCAATCCTAGCCCTGAACGAAGTTCTTTGTAAGAGATGTCAAGACTACTTGATATCTTGATCCCTAGGCAATAGGCAAACAAAAAGCCAAGAGACAGAATTTCATCACTGCTCAGAATCGTAACTTATTAATGTGACGCTGGGGAATTTTGTTTATTTTTCCATTACTAAATGAACGGAGAGAGAGAGAAAGAGTAGCATACACTTACAAACACATACCTGAGGTATGGTTGTTTTGAACTGAAATCACTGTCCAGTCTGATTCAGTGTAGTGGTCTGATTCCCTCCCATGTGACTAGTAGATTTGTGCCTGCTAGGGAACTTTTCCCTCATTTACTCACTAAGCTGTTTGCTGAGACTGGTTCTATCAGTCTAAACCTGAGTCTCTGTACTAGAAGTGGGTGCCCTTGCTGCCCACTCATGGAGTAAATGGTAGGACCTTTCTTGGAATATAGTTTGAATGCATATATATTCGTATACATGCAAAAGCATGCTCAAAAAAAAGAGTTATTCTGAAGTTCTTGCTCTCAAGAAAGAAAGTACAAGAGAAAAGGTCATTTAGCTGCTTATCCAGGGGCCACTTCTGGCCTTTGTGGAGCCCTCTGTATGTACTTAACTGGAAGAAATACAGGTATTTAGGCAGAAATGTTGAGGTTATTACTGAGATCCAAAAGATGAACAAGGCATTTGGAGGGCAAGCAGGTGTCTAATTACCAATTAATCTTGGCTTTCATCTTTCTCTTGTCCATAACATGTCAGTAGCACTCTCAGGTTGGTGGGCTTTTAGTATTCCTCAAATCTCAATGAGGATCTTTCACTGCACCCCTCTTTTCCATTAGGTTGAGTTCTTTGCAGGATGAGAAAGATACAGATGCCAGAAGCAAGGCAGAATATGTGCTAGAGGACACAAATTTTGTCAAGACAAATACTGTAGTTTGGTAGTTTTGAGACAAAGTAGTTGGAAACATCCATATTCCTTGTTTTATAGCCTATAGGCTTAAAGATGGATCCAAGCAGGGACTTTTAGTGCCTGGCTGCAGAAGGAGAATTACTGAGTCTGTGTTAAAGGATCTGTAGGGGCTCAGGAGAATTAAGCAGGCAGGCACTCAGGATTCGGGGTAGGCAGTGCATTTTGGGACAGGCCCAACAGAAAACTAATGGGCAACACTTCCGTGAGGAGCATTTGTAAAACTCCTTATCTCCTCACGAATATGGGCACGTAAGAGTATCTACAGTTAAGTGTCAGGTTAACGGTAGGATTCAAAACATGTAATTTTCTCTAATGTCTTTGATTCTTCCTTTGGGTGCTGATTAATGATTTGGCCTTTCTTTGCAATCGTATACAGTTTAGGTACATCTCCATGACATTAGAGGTAAAATACTCACTGAAGGAGTGTGAGACCAGTATTCTGAGATCAAAAGGCTTGAAACTATTCTTCGATCTCCCATACATTCACTGCCATGCTAAAAAAGAAGTTATAATGATTGCAGGGTAACACTAGACCAGAAAGACTTGTAGGGTCTCCTGTGGCACCCTATGGCAGTAGCACAACTTTTGTGTGAGCAGAGGGAAGCAGAGCTGCGGGATATTCCCTTACAGCCAAGCTCTGTTCCCTTCTTATGCTGGAGCTGATGATGACCCAACATACAACCCTCCACAGGTGGCTTGAGCAATAACATTGGAACAGGGATAAAAAGTCATTCTTTCGAGGATAAAATATTTTGTTTAAAATTCACAGCCAGAAATATTAAAACAAGCTTCTGAGAAGCAAAGTTTGAGCCTCACTATTGTCCGTAGCCAAACTGTGCTTCTCTGGCTTCACTCAGTGCGCTTTAATGACCCTTTGTGTGGCTGACTACAGGTTTAAGTCTGCAGCAGCTTTAATTTCACTTCTAACCTGCAGCTTTATTGAATAAGTTTATGAGTTTGTAGAAATAGGTATCTGCCTCACCCTCCCATTTTTTTTTTCCAGGGGCTTTTTTTCTGACAAACAACACAGTTTATTGTCTCTAGTTCTAACAGAGGAGGGAAATTCCTCAAATACACTAAGATCTTGCAAGGACTTTAGAGACCAAGTGGCCTGTCTAAAATAGCTTAGCAGCTTTAAGGAAAAGTTGAAATCTGAGGTATAGTTCGGGGACTTAGCTATAAATCTAGTTTTTCTTTGAGGGCTAGGAAGATTTGCCAAGGCCTCTAGAAATCTTTCAATGCTGTGATTGAGATCCTTCACAAAGTTAATCATGCATGGGTATCATTTGCAACATACAGATAGCAGAAGTTCCAGTTAGACCCTCACTGGAGTCTCTTCTAAAATCTTGCATCCTTGATTCTTCTGCTCTAAGAAATGAAAGACCAACCAATCCTCGGGTGCAAGGAAGGAGGAGTTAGACTTCTGGCCCCATGGAGGAGAGTAGCTGGCAGTGTCTGTAAATGTCTGTAGAGTACAATGGCAAATGCTAGAGACAGACTTTTCTCCACAGACAGAGTTGACCGGCTGTATGAAGTGCTGTCAGTGGCTCTCATGTGGCCTCCGATGGCAGTGACTGCAACAATAGTTCCAAATAAGTAGCCACGTTTATTTAGCCTTTGACAATAAGGACCGTCTTTACAGATGGAAATATTCATTTCTAGAAATAGACTTGGTGCTGATCCCACAGAAGGTTTTTGGTGTCTTCCTCTACTCGCTTGTTTGCAAATCAGATGCAGAGCAGCTGCTTGGAATCCAACCTCCTGACTCCTGTGTAAGCGAAGGACTGGCTTTGATCTCTCATCAATAAACAAATACAAGAAAGGCTTTTGCAGTGGATGGGAGCAGTCCTGTTTCCAGGTAACCACGTCCTTTCCTCATTGATCACTATGGAAACCTGATTCCCTTCTTCTGTTTCCTCTAAATGAGAAAGCATGTTTCCCTGCTAGCAGAGAGGGGAACTCTTTGATTTCCTATTCCAATCCTTGACTCTGCAATAGCAGAGGGTCACTTTCAATTCTAATGTGAGGTGCTTAAATTGCAGCAATGTTGAAACAAACAGACACTCCAGGCAGTCTTGCAGCTGCTTCAAAATAACCTGCTCAAAATTCATAGAAAATAAATTAAAGCTTTTTTTTCTCAGAGAATAGTGCTATTATGTGCAAACAGAACTGTGAAACACAATTCCGCTCCCTTGTCTTCCTCCAGCCCATCCTGGTTGATCAGACATTTCTGCCTGTGGGTTAATTAATGTGAGTCTTAGCTGATGCAAAGGAGTTTTCGAAGACTTTCATCATGAACTCGAACTGGTCTTGGTCAGGATGAAGCTTCCTGAGGACATGGCTCCCATCTTCAGGAATGTTTCCCAAACCACCTCCTGTCTGCCTTTGAGCAGGTCTTCTCCTTATCAATCTGCGAGACCACACTAGCTTACACGGAGAAGTAGCATTGCAAAAATATAGACATACTTTACTTTTCATTTTGGTCAAAATGCCCACCAGACAGCACTGATTTCACTTATGCTTCTGTCTTCACTTAAGATGTTCCCAGTTTAGACCCAAAAAAAGAAAGTAGCAAGTCCCAGGCTCTCAAACCCAATCAGGTGCTTAACTTTTGTTGGAATGCTTCTGACCACAAAAAGCTGATTTTTTTTCCCCAAAGGTTTCACGGATTCTGTCTCATGATGTCAGTTAACTCCTGCAATATTTGGTAGTTTTGGTAAAGAACTGTGATTTTATTTCTTAGTAATCCCATCATGTGCATGCAGTTGTTAAAATACGTGGTGGTATGTCCTTTCAGTACCTCAGATAGGTATATCAGCATTTTCCCTACTTCCTAAGCTTGCATACTGAGATCTTACCTTTCCACACATTTCAACTTGTATATTAACGTGTCTTTATCCTGGAATCTTTGCAAGTCTGCAGCCATAAACGACGTTATCCATTCACCCTCAAATTATCATTATTGCTTTAGAGCTAAAGACATCTGGAGTTTCAGAGAACCAAGTAAATCAAACCAGCCTTTTCCTGTTACTGGCTTCCCGAGAATTAGTTTCCAGTTTAACAGATTATATCACTGAGGCTGGGGTGAGGAGAGCCATGGGCAGACAGTATTTTGCTCCTTTCCTTCGTATTGCTTTAATGTGATTTCTTCTGTATGGAATTTCCTAATTTCATGACAAGAAGAGTCTTCCAGTGAAAAACTTCCACTGAGAGCCAAGAGTTTTGATATTTGTGCATAAAATTATGAAAACTGAATAGTTTGCTCTGGCTAACATTTTGTTGGGTTTTCTTTTTAAATTTTTGAATGATCTTAAAAAAAATAATTATCCTACCTATCTTCCCTTGGGTATGTTTTAAAATTACTTTTTATCCCACTCCAAGCATGCTACAGTTGAAGTTGGCAGAGGCTAGTCACACACTGCGCAGTATGGGTCCAATTCTATTTTTAGACGTGTCCAAGGAGAAGCAAATGTGTCATGAGCAAAAAGCCAGAGACCTTTTCCTCAAAGTATATTGTCAGAGGCTTTCTCTCTGCAAGAGAAGCCAATCTTGCAGGTCTTGGGAGAGCAATCTATGTGAGATTTGTTACAGACTTCAAAGGGCCAGGATTTCGCTCCTTGGAAACCTTGGAAAAGAGCCTGATTTTGGCCACTGCATCAAAGGGCTGGAGTGATGTAAAATGAAAGCTAATAGCCCTTTTTCTGGTCCAGGGGATGATTCCCTCCAGCAGAGATGCCACGTAGAACAGCACACAGCCTCACTCCAGACGCCTGTGCATTGCTTTCCCTTGATGGATGCCCATCCTACTTTAGGAATAGTTCCAAGTCATAGAAAGATCCACACTTGGAATTTTACTTCAGCATTAGATGAGACGGTGTTCTTTGTCTCTAAAGCTTCGCCTTGTCTCAACACGAAGGTCCAAATCCCAGAATGGTACAAGGTTGTGAACTACAGTACAGAAAAAAATATGCTTTCCCCTTGCATAAATGTGCTTTCCCCTTGCATACATATGCATAGCATGTAGCACAGGTCTAAGAAGATATTCTAGAATTATACTGTCAAGTACTGATTGTTTTGCCTTGAAAGAGTTTCTGCTATAGTGATCCAAGTTGCCATTTCAGGTATTATAATAACTAACATGAAAAAACCCACATTTATTGTATCCTTCTAACTTCCAGCAACCGCCCTTTTTGACAGGCAGCAAATTGCCCTTTATGATAAAACTAACCACGAGTCAGCTGGCGAGAAGGTTAAAAAGGGGTTTCTGATTCTCTTTTCAAACTCTACTTCGGCTTCACATCAGACTTAATTATGGTTTTTGGTTTTATGCTGCAGTAGCAAAACATGCAGGAGCAGCAGCTCTGAATGATTCAAGTTGCTGTCGTAAGGAAGAGCAGCTGTTTACACAGAGACCGTATAAATGTGGGTTGAGGCTTTTGCAAACTGAATACAGCTGTAAACTCAGAGAAGTCTTATTCCATGTTCAGTCTTGGAGAGATACCAGAAACCTTGTTAAGTGCTACTTTTTGAGTGTGTGGATGTGGAAGTATGCATGCATGCCCATATTTGTGTTCCAATATCTTACAGGCACAATTTCATGTGATAGTAGGTGGGGGAAGAACTGTAGCAGGGTTCTTGAACCAGCTGCCTAGGAGAGGTGACTCTGATGATAAATGTCTGCTGGCAGTGTACTCATGTCAAGTGGAGATGCTCAACTTCCAGGTAAGCTCCAAGGCCAGCACAGCTATGCCCTTGCAAAATTCCTGTTAAATATCCATTACGATAAACACTGCATTAACACAGCGGGAGTGCTCCGGGAGCACAAAGGTGCTGCCTCTCAGTGTGAGGAGCTCTGCAGGCATCCCAGCACATTTTTAGCTAGCTAGCCTCTCTGCCCCGTGCTGCATCGAGCACGCAATACTCCTTCTACCCTGGTTTTCACAGTTGCAAAATAGATTTCACAGCACAACTGAGAATTTGGAAATGTTTTTTCTACTGGCTGCTCCCTTACATGTCTTTTTAAACCTCAACATTCTAGTTTAAATGTTCCAGTGTTTCTGACGAAGGTTAAAATAAAAATCGTAGGAAGAAGAGCAATAAATACATCTTTTCCTCACAGAAAAAATGAACTGAAAAGCTTATTACTAAAGATCCCTTGCACTCCAATGATTGCATATATCAAAATTCAAAATAGAAAATAAGTTTGCAGAACCAAAATATGTTTTTAACAAAACCACACAAATAATTTGAGGATATTCTCAACCCCCCCTATTTTTATCAGTTCTTTTGAAATTGCTGACTGTTTTGACCAGCTTTGGAAGATGTGCTAGTGACTTGTGCGTCAGAAAGAGAACAATACAGACTATCACCCAGACAGTAAGGCTTAGTTTGTAAATGTTTGTAAAGCAGAACTGAGAATCTTAGATGAAAGCATTACAGAAATAAAAACCACTAAAATCATAAATCCTACAGAAAAGTCATTCTGTAATAGGGCTAAAGTTTATTCTGACTAGTATGAAATACGCTTTTTGAAAAACCTACACACAAACAGAATCAAAGCAAATAAACAAAATTTTAAAGAACTACTGTAAAACAGTGTACTATATAAACCCAAAAGGGGACACATTAGCTGTTGCTGCCTTCATGGAAACGTAATGGCACTGTATGCAATGTTTAGAAATGCCTAACTCACTTGGATGCTCCTAAAAATGTGATCTGTACCCTGCCATTTTTAATAAAATTATTATTAATTAGGAAATAGGTCAATGATTAACACCATCTGTAACAGCCAGTACCAGAAACTTCAAAGGAGGTTAATATCAGAGTAGTCATTTAGTCCCCTTGATAGAGAAAGGCTGCACACCTATTTCCAGTTGGAGTTGCAAGGAAGGAACACGCCTCTGAGGTTCTCAAGTCTAACGTTACGTAACCCCTCAAACTCCGTGAAAATTTCTGCCCTTGCAAACAGAAGCTAAATTGTGAACCCTGAAGGCAAATGCTTTTCTATTGGAGCTGTTTAGGTGCACGCAGGAAGTTTTCGCATCCATTTCTAGCCTCTTGCTGCAGTGTAATTTCCCTTTGTTCCAGCAGGCAGAGCTATGGCTTCAAATATTTTCCAGAAAGGCAGCTGGTCTTTTCCCGTGAGTTGAGCACTGTCTTCCGAACTGCATGACTTTGTGTTTTAGATCAGAGCTCTGAAAAATACAATCCAAACCAAAGCACAAGGATTCTGCTTGCGCTTCCATAATTGGTAGGAAGCTGAAACTGGGACCCCATCAATTTGACAAGCTTTAATCTTGCTGTGAAAACTGTAAGACTGCCCACAAATACTTAGTTATATGGGCTGAAAAGCTCTGCTGAAAGCCCATCTTTCTCAGTGAAAAGCGTGCATTGTGAGGCAACACGAGGTGATATGATTTTCTACCATAGAGAGATTGTACATCCATTCCTTTGAACACCTGAAGCATCACAAGGAATACCAAAATGCAGATTTATTTTTTCCCCAGGAACAGACAGGAAGGAAACTCCTCGAGATGGATGGTAATCCTGTGGATGAGTGTATTTTTTTGTTGTTAGTTAAGAATCCAAACACAGAGCAAAAGAGAAGCTGGAAAACTTTCAGTTTTGTAAATCATAGTTTGTTTAAGTATTTAAACATTTTTTCCCCACATGGTCCATGTATTTCCTAAGTCAGTCAGAACAGGCTGGTTTAGATAAAGTCTCACCACACCCATAGTACTGGTCCCATTTGTGGATAGTTTTGAATGCAAAAGTATTAACAGTTTTGTGACTATTACACAGATGTTCAATGGCTGGACACAGTAAGATCTCTGATCTTACTTCAGTTTCTGATGAACAGGTGTCTGTACCTTAAAGAGAAACGTCTCACGTGCTCCTTCCCAAGAGAGAGCTCACACTGAATATGAAGACTGAATCACAAAACATTGTCTCTCCAGGCCAGCCCTGAATGTGGTGCCAGACAAGTGAGGGGGGTAATTTGTCTCTTCAGAAACCTGCGTGCACTCTAGTACACATGGCCTGAGCAACATCTTCGGAGGCTGAATCAAAAAAAAAGAAAAAAAAGATCTTTGGATAGTGAATTAACCTCTAAACAGAAAGAGACAATTATTTGCATTTTACTACCCTTTCTGGATTTAATTGATAGCATTATGATAACTTGTTTATTCCTTTTGAAAACTAGCAGTCCTACCCAAGGCATAACACTTCTGTAGCAGAACTGTAATTATTGAGCCATTTGAAGTTGTTTACAAGTCACAGATAGAGGCTGTGCAGCTAAATATGAATATTGGGTATTATAAAGAGAAAGAATGCCATTCAAAATGCCCCCAGTGCTATGGTAAAGAGAAACTGAATTAACAGTTCACTGTCATCAGTGAACAGTGCTGTTTTCAGTGCAGGGAATGCTAATTGTATTGCTTTTCGTGGAATTAGTATGGCAAGTGCAATTTGTTGGGACTGAGTTCTCAAATGATAGAAATTAGTGTAGTTCCATCAGAATCAATGAATCTGTGTTTGCAGAGGATCAGAGCAGTAGCATTTTACTTTTCTCCCTGCAGCCTGCTGCAATTACATCCTTTTGCTCTGCTATCTTTCGTTATCGATGTCAGTTGATAACAGTTCTTAACATGTTTGAGCCATTCACGCATAGCAGAGCTGCACATGCTGGTTTAGGCAACACCAGAGATGATGCGTTAGCCTCAGTAGTGTGTCTTCTTTAATCCAATATTAGAATTGCCATGGAAACCTCTTAGCAACATAGAAGATGAAAATGGAATGAGAAAGGAAAGATGCAGTGAGCTCAAATGCTAGTTCTAGGGGAAAAAACCTCAAACCCACAGAAATTTACTAGGCTTGGGAAAACACAAGAAACAGAACTAAACTGCATCTGAGCAGTTTGTCTTTCAGGTGGCTGGGTGGATTATCTCCTCGTGTCTTTCACACCCTTCCGCTTTTTGTCTTAGCAACCAAAACAGCCAAGTTGTTGTGATGCTTGCCCTGGACCCTGTATTACAGATGGCACTGATGTCCTCCAGTCCTTGCAGAGGCTTGCTTTTGCCTGTGGGAAAAGGCAGGTCATTCCAGTACTTTGGAAGTAGCTCCTAGTTTTTCTGTGGCTGACAATCCTTTTTAGCATGATCTTTGAAGATGCACCGTGGTTCAGATACTGAGCCTATCTTTTAGTTTTAAGAGCAACCAGTTTTACTAAAAGCTCAGCTTCAGGTCTTAGGCCTTTTTTCTTTTTTGAATGGTGGGAATCTCCTTCTTGGAGGCTTTATTATCCTAAAGTATACATTAAACATTAAGCCGTATATATTTACTCTGTTGCTGACAAATGGTTTTTCTATGGTTTGACAGATTTTCACTGTATAGGCAAGATTTAAAAGGTGATTAATGAAGTTGGAATGACTGTCAGCTAGACTGACACATGTTGAAGGTACCTGAGGAATACCTCTAATAGAGGTGCAGATAAACCTCACCTCTGCATAAGAATCATAGAATCATAGAATAGTTTCAGCTGGAAGAGACCTTGCAGATCATCGAGTCCAGCCTTTGTCCCAGCCCTATCAACCTACTAAACTATGTCCCCCAATGCAACATCCACCCATCTCTTAAACACTTCCAGGGACGGTGACTCAACCACCTCCCTGGGCAGCCTGTTCCAATGGCTGACAACCCTTTCAGTAAAGAGATTGTTTCTAATACCTAACCTGAACCTCACCTGGTGCAATTTAAATCCATTTCCCCTTGTCCTGTCACTCTCCACTAGGGACAATAGATCAGCCCCTGCCTCTCTACAACCTCCCTTCTGGTAGCTGTAGAGAACAATGAGGTCTCCCATCAACCTGCTCTTCTCTAGGCTAAACAGCCCCAGATCCCTCAGCCTTTCCTCATCCAACTTGTGTTCTAGCTCTTTACCAGCCTGGTAGCCACCTCCGTACCCTCTCCAGCACCTTGATGTCCCTCTTATAGTGAGGGGCCCAAAACTGGACACAGTACTCGAGGTGAGGCCTCACCAAAGCTAAGTAGAGGGACATAATCACCTCCCTACTCCTGCTGGCCACACTATTTCTGATACAGGCCAGGATGCGGTTGGCCTTCTCGGGCACTTGGGCACAGTGGTGGCTTGTATTCAGCCGGCCATCTATTAACATCTCCAGGTCCCTCTTGGCCTGGCAGGTCTCCAGCCACTTCTCCCCAAGCCATGAATCAGCTCCTGTGCAGGAACCATGGAGCCATGGTAGCACACAGAATAATATATAGGCTGAATACTGAATATACAAATTTAGTGGAGCGCAACACTGAGACAACAGCTTGAGACTTGTGTAAAGAAACTTGAATGTGTCCTTTTTGCAACCTGGAGATGCCCTGAATTTCAGAGGCCCAGTGTTTAGTGTTTTCTGAGAAATCAACCACTGATTTTGATCCTTACTGTTAAAAATACTTCTAACTCCATTCACTTGCATATACACACTTTAGTCTCATGCGTTTCTACCTGTTCACCAAGTGCACACAGAGCACGTGCAGTACTGTTTCTCCTTTAAGTGACCTTTGACAAGCTTGTGCAGCAGGCACAAAAGGTAAGCTATGCAAATGACTCAGAAATTAGGATTTTTACAGGACTGACAGCTGACAACATTAATTATTGGTCAAATAGGTTCCACTCCTACTGGAATTCATGAGGGAGACTCATACAGTGACAGTGTTGCTTTCAGCAAGGCCAGCCTCAACAGCTGCATAAATTCCTAAGACACTGATGTCTAAATGTCATGTTGGAAATCACAGCAGAATACTTTCATTAGTGTAAACAAGGAAAATACATTTTATAGGTCTTTTATATTATTAAAGACTTTTTTTGTTTTCCAGTTCTAGGAGAGATCAAATAAAATAGTTCCAGGGACTAAAAGCAGAAGGACAGATCTCTTTAAAGATCAAACACAATTTATCCAATAATGGATACAAGGTAGTATTGCACTAGAAAGATGTAAAATAAGACATCCTACTAGATGGCCATAAGCTTCAAAACCAGCAGTGTGTTGTGTGAATACTGAAGAGGTAGGCATTTTCAATTGTAAACAGGCTTCTGAAATTATTCAGCTATATCAATGGGCATTTATTAATGGGCGGATAAAAGCAATTTTGTGCAGGTGCATTAAAAATGTTTGTGAAAAGCAGTAAAATAACTTTTATTTAGTTATACCAGACTTATGATACTCAGAAGATTTACTGCCAGATTAAACCTTTGGATATCTGCCTAGATTTACCATAAAAGCTGATGTCCTTTGTCCAATTATACAGATAGGTAAAAAATGCTATCCTTAGAAGTCATTGCAAATACTATTTTGATATATTTCCAAATTATCAGTTTTATATCTTACATGCAGGCATAGTACCATCTTGTATTTTTCTGAGCCCGTGAACTCCAATTCTGCTTTGAGACGGTTACTAATGATACTTTCATTAAAGTACTGCTGCTTATTCTTTATTCATTACATTTTGTGAAAGTTCAATAATTAATAAATAAGACTATTCTTATACTTTTAACTCAGCTATAAGCACATCGAAAAAGGTTCCAGCCTTTGCAAGGACTGAAGGTCTGAAACACCTGTCAGAGACAAACTCTAGATGGGGAAAACTGATCACCTATGAATGAGAATATACAATGTGGCTGCCTGCAGCAGCAGCAAGAGCCCAGAAAATCACTGTCAGACTAACAGGCTTTGATTTCCTGACTCTTCTAATAAGGTGATGAGCACTTTACTTGTCGGTCTAGAAAGCAGCAAGATAGTAAACTTCTAACACCATATTTGTGGAAAACCCAGCTATTCTGCTGTAGTAGCTTAGAAGCCAATTTATTTTCTACTAATCTTTTTCTTGTTCTTGCATGACTTCTTCATTCACAATGCAGTCTATATTTTTAAGTACGTGCCTGCTGCTTTTAATAAGGCTAGTAAATAGACACTGGTTTCAGAAGGGTTGTTAAAATGGAAAAATCCATAACGAGCTAGTTTTCTAAGGGAAAATGGACCTATATGGTGGCTGAATTATTCTTCTCTTCAAAAACCACTGTAAACAATCCCATGGAAAGGTAAACCCTCTAGAAATGTTGGTTTTGAAAGGCTGTTTTTGAATATTATCTTGCTGTACTCATGCCTGTGGCATTAAAATTAGACCAAATGCGATAGCAGCAGTTGGTTACATTGACAATGGAGTATTATACCTCTTCCATGTAGTGTGTATAATATTTTCAATTTATTTCAATTTGCACATAAACAGAGAGTTTTAATTTTCAGGAAACAAGTTCCTTAAGTGCAAGGAAAAGTAAGCCTGGAGATAATGTAACCTCACTAGTTTCTCTTCTTTTCATGTACACAAAAAAGAGCTGTTCATATTAATGCTCCCATTAAGCTCTTGATCCACCTGACTTTGTGTACTACCTCCACCGGCTTTCTCCAAGACACAGCAGAGATTTTCCACTAAATCCCAAACAACCTTTGTAGCTGGCGGTTCAATACCTTGTGGTGTGAGGTCAGTTAATCACAGCGGAGGTGAGGCATAGCCTGGCAATGGAAAATCTTTAGATGGTTAAGGCAGTTTAAAATGGTAGAATCTGACTATTTGCTTGGCCTGCATCAGATCCTACCCCAAATAATCCGATGGGAGAAGAAATTGGCTTACTTTAATTAAATACAGCAAATTAGCCTTAATTACTCTGTAGAGGGTAGTTGTATGGATACTGTTTGCTCAAAAATTAAACTTCCATGAAAAGGCAAAGGAAAACTTGTTAAAACTGTCCATAAAATTATTTATATGTGGAATTAAAATTTCAGTTCTCAATTTGTTAGTTCACAGTAGCGGCTAGATTATGAGTCAGTACAAATCAGCAATAACACTGGTTATGTGCGGTAAAAAGAACTCAGTATTGGACCAAGATGAAAGTCTGGTGTGTTTTTTTTTTCAGCTAGGAATGCCTTAGCTCCATAAATGTTGCTGATGTTGCCACATCTGGTGGAGGTAGAAATATGATCCTTTTCAAGACAGAAGGAGTATCTATGCCTTTTCAATTTATGCTCTTTGGAAGGAAAATGATAGTATTGGACACATCTTTTTAGAAAATGTTTTAAGAACCCATATATAGAAACAAGCACTTTAGAGATGTCTGAAAACACAGTATGGCACAGCGGTAGAAGGGAAGATTTCACTGAGCCAAGGCAGGAACTCAAGCCCTACATTCTGTGAGGATACAGGAGAAAGCAACTGAATGTTCAGAGTCAGTCCAGCAGCTGATCTCCAAACCTGACCACATTTCATGAAAGTGGTAAATTGTATGAAATTTGAATAAAGTGCCCCAGAGGATCAATATGTGACAGCAGAGTTGGAAGCAAGGGCTGAAGATATCCTAAATGTAGTTACACTTTCTCTTTTGCATATCTCTGCAATTGAATTTCATGAACGGGAAAGCATTTGAAGCACAATTTGCTTTGCATTGTTATTACTGACCAAAAACGAACTCATTCCCAAGGAAATCACAGTGTGGCAAAGAGGTCCTGTTAAAATGAAAACAAAAGGAATAGAATTTGGAGCATATCTGATCTTCGGTGATTTTACTGTTACTGTACTTTATCATCATGTTCCCCCATCCACCTGAAAGAATCATAGAATCATAGAATGGCCTAGGCTGGAAGGGACCTTAGAGATCATCTAGTCCAACCTCCCTGTCATGGGCAGGGGCATGGAAGTGGGTTCCCGATCCAAAACCACGTCATTGTTTCTATTCTTTTACATTTGCTTTCCATTTCTAACTGCTGGAAACATGAATGTGACAGGAAAAATGTACCACATTTACACACTAGAGAGATCGTATTATGAGGAAAAAAGGCTAGAGAAGACTTCACTAGCAATTCTGTCAGCAACCTTCTACATCACCATATGTAGAGCACAGCACTGACAGGCTTTGAAGGCTTTGAAATGCTTCTCCGTTGGTGGGACAATCATTGTGTTGAAAGTTCAGGGTAGCATAAATAAGAGACAGGGTAACCTGCCGGCTCAAATGATCACTTCGCAGAGTGAGCTGGTACATGGTTGAATTCACACTGATTTAACTCAGGAAACAGTAATTCCAGTCCCCGATGCTCCATTTGTAGCTGGAGAGTTTGGCACAAATCTGCACCAGGATTTTAAAATGGTACCCCATCATGAATGCTATTTAAAAAGCAGTATAGCAGTCAACAAGGTGCCTCATTAGTTCTGCAGCGATGCTTAGCAGGGGATACTCTTTTGAGCTCCAAAATAGCAGGAGTTAGAACATAACAGAAGAAAAGTGGCTTCCACTTTAAACAAAACCCAAGCCCTTCCTTTCCACCACTTTACCCTTTATTGTTTCATATCTTTGCTCCTCTTAGGGGTTCATGTCCTTTCATTTAAAGAAAGAAAATATTTTTTCCTGTTCTTCTTAGTTATCTTTTAAAAATGTGATAGAAAGAATGAATATTTTGTTTAATCTTTAGCTTTAAAGAGACCAGATATCCAGAGAGAGCCAACACAGCCCTGCTCTTACACCGCAGTAAATTCAGCATGAAGTTCCTGGGTAAAAAGAGCATGATTACATACTTTCATAACTGGAGGAGCTTTTCTGGTGCAGGATCACACCACATTATTCTATGGCACTTTGTTTACATGTCTGTATCCACCAGCACGCTTGTAGCAAGTGTGGGTAGAGCCTTTCCCATATCTTCGTTCGCGAAGCCTAGCCGTGATGATGATGTATCCACAATGTACCAGTACAATGTAAGTGGAGTTCTGTCATCTGGCATAGAAAAAGTTAAGAAAAAGAAAAGCAAATAAATGTCTTGCTTTTGTAGAGGGTAAGGGATGTTTTAACCTGTATTAAATATGGGGTTTTTTTAATATTTATAGCAGATTCCCTCTCTTAAATCTGTCAGTAAATCCATCATGGAAGGGTCTGACAGGGAATATCTTATCCTAAGTCTTGTGCACCACTGGTGGCACCAAGGGCCAGGTGAGGGCATTCCCTTGCTCTGGTAAGCACTGCTCAGAAAGAAAAATTGAGATACCTTATTTCAAGGAAGAGGGTTTGAGTGCTTAGCAATGTGTTTTATACACACATTTATGAGTTTGGGAAAGTTTTTAGATTTTGTACTTTCTTGAAAACATTTGCCCAAACCAGAAAGCAAAGAGAAAGAGCCTAACTATTTTTTTTGGTCTGGGTGTGCGGATGTCTGTGGGTGTGTGTGAGTGTGGGGGTGTGTTAAAAAATTCCTCATGGATTTTGAGTACTCTCACTAAAGTAGATTAGAAGAAATGCATCATTACAATCTACTAGTGGCTTCCTTCATAGAATCATAGAATGATAGTTTATTATTACAAAGAATAACCTTTACTTATTTAATATTTAAATCGTGCTGTGTAATCTTTGTCCCCAGTATGAGACTATCAATGATATTTCTCCCTACAGTGTATTTACTGACTTATTGATATGCATGCTAGTCTCACTTACCTCCCGAGTTCCTGTTGCCTATAAGTATTCTGAAGGAGCACCTAGAGTGTTTGGTTTTCCAGAGCACATATATCAAACAGGGACAGTAAGGCTGCTGCTTACTATCAGAATCAGAATGAATAGTTCTGAGTAAAGGAAACAAATGGATGATTTAAAGCTTCCCCCACAAGCCCCAACACAGCATTTGCTGCTAAATGGGTCAACACAAATGCTGGGAAACCAGCACTGACAATCATAAGAGAATACAACCAAAAGCACTGAGGAAAATTCTGCCACTTATCTGAAAGGACAGAGGATAGGAGTGAGCAGAAAAGAGGAATCCAGTCTGAAGCATAAGTCTTCGGCCCATCTTTTATCTCACACAGAGTGCCTCTTAATTATGCAGCTTCACCATAACATTACAATCCCAACAGTATTTTATCTAAATCTATCAGTATTTTTAGCTCCTAAAGAAAACAGATTTTCTGTAAATAAAAGAGCATAAAGCATATTTATGTATAGCTGATTAAAATATATACTTACACATATTTCTACCCTTCTCCTGTAACTACCTTATATGGCTCACAATGTGCCACAAACCTGTGCTACCTTTCTAGGCAGTGAGACCTTTACTCTGTATCTAACTGAAAATTGCCAAAATTGGTGAATTAGCCTATGCTGAGCTCCATTCTGCTGCAGCTGTCATGCTTTCTGCCCCTGAGCTATCTCATTTAAAGTTACCTCGGATACGTCTACACACTACTTAACAGAGGTTGCTGGGCTGATGCATATATCATATCATCTGAGTAGTATCTTACAATTTGAGTAGTCTAATTTTCTCCCATGTGACCTCCTGTAGAGTGAATTGCCATTATGATGAAGAGTAATAGAACCAGGTCAAATGTGGAATTACTGCATGCACTTACAATAGTTATTACAATAACAACACATGGAAAAAATGTTGGCAGCTATCAGCTGTGACCTTTCTACTCTTGTGAACTTCAGAAAACATTTTGAGAAGGTAGCCTGCTAATCTGCTTGAATGTCACGTACACTTAGAAAACAAATGGCTATGCCAAGCCTCACCATATTTTTTTTTTTGGTGGAGCTTCTTTCCTAAGAAATAAATTTCAGCACTTGGCTAAACTAAGTCTGAAAGGGGAATTCTTACTGAAGAGAACATAAGGGTGTTTTTGTGCTGCTGTTTTGTACTTTCAAGTGGATCAAAAACTTTTACTGTTAACCGTGTCCAAACAAATTAACTTTGAGATCAAGGTTTCTAAATGTGATTTTTAAGAAGGGCAGTAAGCAAAACCTAGGCATCTTGATCTTGCTAAAAAAATATTCTTGCTGCTCTTCAGAACAGCTTATACTTCACACAGTGGAAGGTTTGTAGCAGGATGATTGACTGTGCCTGGGAGTCTCCAGAAGGCTCCTTGTCCAGGGTGGTTTGTGTCTCTCCAAGCTACCTAGTCAGTAAGATGTGGTGGCTGTTACATGAGGTATACAGGTTGACATGCCTCAAATTCAGAATAAAATTTCTAAGTGACCAGTCCACAAAAAAGTGGTAGGAGCGTATGGGTGACTTAACAACCTCGTAAATCCAAAGATTTCATAGAACAATGTCTTTTCCATTTTATGGCTACTTGCTAAATGGGTTTGAATTTTATAAACCCTACTAAAGAAAACCAGCCTTCAGGAAGACAAATGCAGTATGGCAGTAGCCATCTCCTTTTGCACTTGATCTCTGTGGAGACACACCTAAGTGATCATGTTTGAGTGCATTTACAGTTTCTTATGTGATTTGATATCATAGCTATATGAAGACTGTAATTTCCAGGCCTCTTGTTATTAGAATGCTAAACCAGCTGTAGCTACAAACACAGGAAATTGAGATTGCTTAGCACCTTCCAGTCCATGTATAGAATCCGTACATGAAATAGGGGAAGAGCTGCTGAACTACATAACATCCATCAATTTCTCTTATTCCACCCACTTTTTTGTACAAATTTTGAAACTACGTTAAACAGAAACAGAAGGAAAGCGAGAGATCCTGTAAAACTGAACAGTATGCATTAACCAACATGAGTGAGGGCTTCATTGCTTCCTCATACTTCACTCAGCATGGTACTTCAGGGGATTTTTTAGTTCAGACTCGATGACAAAGGGACAAAAATCAACAGAATTGCCTTTTCAGCCTTCTGGTCTGCATATCTCTTAAGAATATGACATGATTGCTCACTCTAAAATGAAATTGAGGTCTCTGCATTACTAATAGACTCATCAAGAAAGTCAGAGGAAACATCATATATCAGGCTTGAATAGTTTTTAGCCACAATAGAATACATGACTTTTAGAGGCGATTCAGTCTTTGTGAATCACCTGATGATAACAGAATCTCAGTGTCATTTAAAATACACAAGTCTGCATACATATGTTTACAGAAATACTACAGGCATAAAAAAGTGAAATCCAGATTCCATCAAAATCAATGAGAAAACTTATTTTAATTGTGCTAGAGCCAGAATTTCAGTCTGTGAAGCTTATAATTGGAAAATTTAGCTGAATGATTTAAAACTGAAAAATTAATGCATTGCTGAGATATTTGAAGATCCTCATTAACTTCTTAATTCTGCTGACCATTTATAAGCCTAAAGATATTTACCCTTCTCTAACTGCACCTTCAATAAAATAAGACTGAGATTTGAAAGCCAACCTTATCCCTCTTCCCCCAGTAGCCTTACCAGCAATGCATATACAGCAATGCACATTCTGTTAACTCATAACTCTCATTATCTTCTTACTCTTTAAGATGTAACTGAGGGCTGTATCCAGCCTAGCAACAGCTCAATTAACAACTTTGTCGATAGGCGAGCTATAAAAGAGCATTTGTAGATCTACAAAGGAGGAAAGATTGAAAAAGTAGGAGAAACGTTCATGGTTGAGTTAAGCAGTTATGTTTTGAATTGGATATGAGAAAGTCCAATTTTAAGAGTAAGATTTCCCTTACATGGAATTAAAGCAAGCCGGATGCTAGACTGACACTTTGTGACTTAAGTGGGTTTTGCATGCTTTAGTCCTTTCCCTTCCTCCGTGGAAGAAGTGAGATGCATTAGCCCTCTCCACAGTACATGTTTATGTCTTCCCTTCCTTAACTGCCCTGACCCAGCTGCTTCCAGTGCTCGATCTGAAAGGGAAGAGCAGCCCAATGATCAAAGACTTGCCCCATTTGCACAGAGTTTAGATGCATGAGCACTTGGGCTTTCTTTATAACATTCTTTGCCTTGGAGCAGTAATGCAGCTTTTTATAGATAATCTCAAAAGTAATTCCATCTTCTCCTGCTGCCTGTTACAAAAAGCAGCTTTGAACTCAGGTAACAGAGGGAAGACATATTTGCAGGGGAAGGTATTTACTTTTTCCCATTCTCATCATGACACCTTACACAAAATAGGGGTTCTTCTTGAGTGATTTTGACTTCCCTTTTTCTACCAATTTATCAAAAACATATTGAACAATTGCTTCATTGATGATGAATTCCCACATGCAACTCATGAGGGGGTCTCTGTCACAGACGGAAGTGGCGTGAAGAATAATCATGAAGCCAAGAGAAGGCAGAAATAGCCCATGGCTCATGCAGTGCTTCTTCTGCAGGGTCTGTCTATCATCATGTTTTACCTGTTTGCATGAAGTTGTATCCATCTGCTGTAGTCTGGGCTCAGAATTTCAAGGGACAAACAAATATAAGGCTCTGCTGTAAACAATAATTGTGTGCAACTGCCAGTCTGAACTCCACTGAGAAAGAGAACTCAAAGCAGGAATTCCTTACACGTGTTTCCGTCTCCTGCAAGCTGCACAAGAGGTTTATATAATGACTGGATCTGTTATTTCTTCTTTTGAGAAGCACTGCACGGGCAAGAATGGTTGCTAAACTGTTCCCACATTTCTGTTTCAGTTTTCTCAAAATAAGAAGTAAGCAGGAAGCAGAGGGTATTTTTTAACAAAGTGAGTAGCACAGCTAACAGTCAGGACTTCCCCAGGAGATGGGAAGATTTTTGTGCAAAAGATGCAAAGGAAATCAAAGTCTAGAATATTTCTTAGTGAAAAAGATTGGTATGACCATCCTGGAGCAACCTGTCACTGGTGTAATCAGAAGCAGCAACTGTCAGAGGATAGGAATAGTGTCATAGATTGCCTGACAGAACATGACAACTTGGTTCATAAATAGTTTCTTCTGTGGAAACAGATCCTGCAGCAGAGAGACAAAAACATATTGTAAAGGGAATCAACTTTATGTTGTGCTAGCCTCATTCTAATTAACAGACTAGTCCTCAGGCAAAAGAAGCCCTCTTCTACAGCCCACACTCCAGATTTCTGGTGTTTCATGTCTTTGAAAACAAAAAGTTTCAGTTTTCTGGGTGAAACTGATCTATCAAATCTGTGTAGTCAAAACTACTTCATAAAGGCACATAAAGTCAACCCTAGCAGCACTAACTAAGCAGGAACTTCAGTAGAGGCTATTTTTCATCTCCACTTAATATTTTTTTAGAACATTGATATAGCATGCAAGGATAATTCTAAAAAGTACAAGACACCGCTGGGAACTACATCCATAAAAAGGAAATTAAATACGAATAAAAAATTGCAGGGTATTAGAATGAATACGCACATGCAACATGAATATATCCATTTTTAATGACATTTTTTATAACTGTCAGTGAAGTGGATGGTTGTGGGTTTCTAATTCTGAGAGAGTGATAATGGAAAAATATTTCTTCTTCAAACAAGGTCACCTTTGTAGAGTGGGCATATGCCCCAACCAGCTAGATATTTCTGGGCCAGTGTACACAGTATTGGAAAACAGTACATGCAACATTCAAAGGTAAGAATCAAGAGAATGGTTCCAGCACTTTGTTGTTCCAATTATACCCTATGTTTATGCTGACAAATTTGTCCTTGATAATGACAAATTTAGTGGTAAATTCAAAGATTACTGCATATCCCAGACTACAAAACCTACCGTGAATTTCATTTGCCTGCCTGAGTTTATCTGCATGTCTTTACTCCTCTGTATCACAAAAATAATATCTAATTTAATACATCTCTGATGCAGTTTAGCTCTTTGTTCTTACTGAAGTGCAACAAGGGGTACTTAGAGGACCCTCTTGGCACCATGTCCCAGGGTTTTGGGGGCAGCTCTCACTGCTGCCCTGCACGGGTGCACCAGGAGAGGTGATGAGGGGCTAAACCTCGTGGCTGCAGAAAAAGCCCTCGAGCGACAGAGCTAAGGGAAGGAAAGGAAGCCGCTAAGAGCTCCTAGGCACATTCTGGGGAACAGTAACGAGATAAATGGGGCAGGTGGGACACTGAGGTCCTGGAGAGGGTACAGAGGCCACTACCAAGTGGTAAAGAGCTCAGAACACAAGTCATATGAGGAAAGGCTGAGGGGTCTAGGGCTGTTTAGCCTGGAGGAGATTGAGGGGAGACCTCATCACTCTCTACAACTGCCTGAAGGGAGGTTGTAGAGAGGCAGGAGTTGGTCTGTTCTCCCTAGTGGAGAGTGATAAGATGAGGGGAAATGGATTTAAATTGTGCCGGGGGAGGTTCAGGTTAGATATTAGGAAGAATTTCTTTACTGAAAGGGTTTTGAGCCATTGGAACAGGCTGCCCAGAGATGTGGTTGAGTCACCACCCCTGGAGGTGTTTAAGAGATGGGTGGATGTTGCATTGGGGGACATAGTTTAGTAGGTTGATAGGGCTGGGACAAAGGCTAGACTTGATGAGCTTCAAGGTCTCTCCCAGCTGAAACTACTCTATAATTCTGTAATTCTAAGGCACTTAGAAGGTTTGACCCGGGAGCCACCCCTTGGCCGTGGGAGTCTCACAGGCAGCATGGCCTGCAGGCAGCAGCAGCACTGCCCTGCCCAGCCATGGGCCTGCTAAGCCGGCCTGGCCTCCTTGGCTTGTCCCCCAGGAGTTGCCAGGTGCCTGAGGCTGGGCCTGCCCTGCTCCTGGCCAGGGCAGTGGGACTTGCCCAGGCTGCCAGGCCCTCGGGGAGGTTGTGGAAGGGGATGCCACTCTGTGTGAAGAGATGCTGGATGTAGCCCAGTGTGGGGAAAGCCGTGCAATTAGATAAGGTTATTTAACGATCCTTTTGTTACTAACCAGAGACAGCATGCTCGCTGGCATCATGCATGAAGGGGCCAGAGCTTAGCGGATCTGGGCAGCTGGGGGTCTACCATGCTATAGTGTCACAGTGTGGTGAGACATGCGGGGCCAGACCTGTAGAAGCGCCACAGCTGAGCACACAGGACAAGAACCCTGCCGAGTGAGGGAGCAAGGCGTTAAGGGGATGCTTTTCAAAAAAAAAAAAAAAAGGGGAGTTCTTCAGTACCATGCTTGAGTTTCCTTCTGCTGTCCCAGCAGGTCAGCAAAAGGTTGGTCCACCAAGGCTGAAGTAGAACAAGATAAGGGAGGAGCCTAGTTAATTGCCCAAGGCATTGCAAACTTTCTCTGGGTGCCCGGCTCTTGAGAGCCCTGAAGATTGCTCTTGCCAATTAGCAGAGGAAACCACTCCTGTGATTGCAAACTGAACTAACTCTCCTGAAGTGAAGCTTTTAAAGTTTGAAAAAGTTTATCTAGTGGCTATCACCATAATAAATTACAGAAATTTGCTGTGTTCCAGTGAAGAGCACAAGCAAAGATGCCAAAATAGAGCTGTTCACAGTCTCATCTGTGGAATCAACTTTTTTGATAAATATTTATACTAAAGATAAATTGACAAGCTTATGTGAAGGAATAACCAATCCATCTCTGTAATTTTACAGTCACCCAACAATTTCAGCTAAGGACTCTTCTTTATTTATATTTTTTCTCTTTACCACTGCAACTCCAGTGCTAACAAACAAATCTGCTTCCATGTCCCCTTTAAAGTCCTTGCGATAAGTTTGTTTTAAACAGAATCTGCGGTAGTGTTGCTTGACATGGCCAAGGACTGTTTGAGTGCTCAGCATGTTGCATGTTAAAGGGTCTGCTGCACGCCTGGCTGCATGGTGTAGGCACACTTTCAGGTTTTTCTTTTAAACCAAGATCAGTTGGAAATTTGTGGTCTAGGATTGCAGGATTGTTTCATATTCTAATTTCTTATTTTCTCTATGACTTGGATTTCTGCATGCAGCTCACCTCATGGGAGAGCTATTTGGATCATTTCTGTGGCCTTTTGAAACAATCTCATGAGAAACATCTGAAATATTAAGCATAGGTTTGAAATGCTTCCAGCCTATCATGCAACATCAGAATACATGTTTCAATCTCTGTTCTGGTCGTCTTGTTTGTTATGGTAGGAGGGAGGGATATTAGTAGCAGTGATGCTGATTGGAGAAAGGAAGATTTTTGTTTATTTAAAAGATGCTGTGATTGCTGCAAGAGAAAATTATGATTGTCAATTTTAATAATATTCAAAATAGCCTAATTAAAATCTGAATTTTGTTGTGTTTTTCTTTCTGGGAGAAAAACCTGGAAGCTTGGGCCTAGCAATTATAAAGATGAATAACTGCATAATAAATAATAATCTGAGCCTTGGTAATTAGACCCTGCAGCCTTTTGATTTTTAAATGAGAATCTGCTTCTAAATGGATACACAAGAAAGGCAAGAAATGTAAAACGGATGTGAAGAAGTAGCTTACAGTCATCTTTGTATAAAGACTGGTTTATGCTTTCTGTGCCTCAGCACAGAACTTCCACTGTGTTTTGCCACAGGAAACTTGATAATACTTATTTGTACTTAGCTATAATCTAAAGGCCCCTGTCATAACAGATAGGACTTGGATGTGCCAGTTTTGAACACAGTCTAAATATGCAACATGCCTAGGACCTAACTGCAACAGCAAAAGAGCTTGGAAATTGGGACTACAAAGTCTTGCATCGCAGATCATGCTGTATACCTTGCAATAAAATGTAGGATAACTAACTGTTCAAAATGAAGTTGTATGTGCAGTCACTTGCCATTTCATATAGTCAGTAGCACTATATTTGTACTACAGATGAGAGCAGATTTAGGCATTGAGTAAGATTCTTGTTAGATATTTTTTTTAAAAAAAAAATTTTGAAATTCTTAGACTAGAAGCTGGATCACACTTTAATACTTAAAGAATAACATCCTCATCTGAGTTTCTTAGATTCCTATTCCTAGAATTCCAGGAGTAAATATAGAAATTTTTGTAAGCATAAAATTATTACTCTCAGTTACACTACTTGTAATATAAATATATAAGTGAGTATTCCCTGATTTATCTGTTGAAGAGTATTAGAAATAAAGCTCCTTCAGCTGGTTGTTCACATAATAGCATGTCACTTGATTAAATGAACCTCAGCAAATTACTGCTGGAGGCTAAGAAAAATCTGCAAACACAAGTTGAAATTTTGCATGGATAGCTCTATTTTCATATCCTTCATTGAAATAAATATCTTCCTCAAGAAAAAAAAATAATGAGGAATTTATTTTATTGATGTGTTATATGGATTAAAGAAAATTTTGAAGAGAAAAAAATAATGTAACTCAATACAAAAAAAAAATCAAAACTTCCCTGTTCTGAAGAAACCCCCAGGGACATACTAAATTCAGGGATTTGAAAGTGTGAGCCTCTACTTGTCAAACCTGTGATGCTTTCTACCCATTTAATGTAGTGCAGTTTTTCAGCCATTGTATAGAGCATTTAAGAAAAATAAAACTTATTTGGCTTAATTGTCTATCCAATATTTCATCTTTCAGCTTATTTTAGTTTCACTCTTTCAAGTTAGAATGAAGATCCTTCTTCTGTGGACAGAGGCAAGCCCCAAATACTTCATTCAGTATTCACATCTTTCCTTTGACCTCTCTTTACCTCATTTGCAAGCAAACAAGGCGGCACTGATTGAGTGCGATGACTGCTTTAGTATTGATCATAATTTTCTCATACTTTTGCCAATTTATCCATGTGCTGAGACTTGATGTAGACTAGAATTCTATTTGGGAGGACAGTTTGTTGTGTGCCTGGATACTTCCTCAAAGAGCAAATGTCCTGCTTCCTACAAACTGCTATAGAACAAATACCATTACACATGCTAAATCCCAGTTCATTTGAGTGGAAATGTATGAATAAGATTAAATGTGTGGCTTGGTTGAAAATTAAATTTTTAAAATTCAAGATCACTGAGTTATCACTCAGGCCCTCCTGTCTAATCAGAGCTCTGTGCAGATACATAGGTATTGGACAAGCTTACCTTTGATGTATTTGGTTTGTATTTTGCAAGCTTTGTTTTGATAAAGGGCTTGTTGACTGATGAGAGTCCTGAGTGTTTACTTACCTTAGATTCAGTGCTTCTAGACTCCCAAAAAATGAGCTTATGGCAGCTCTGTTCTATTAAAAATTCTGATTAGTCTGAATCATTATCTGTTTTTTTATCACTCTTATTTGCATTCCTTATTTGGAAGGAGAACATCACACATTATAGGTTCAACCAGGTTTTGTCATCTTCTATTACCTGCAGCAGGTAAAAAAAGGAGGAGTTCCTCTGCTTCTGACCTACTACTTTACCTACGTTCACTTCCCCCGGCTTCCTCTGTATTCTCCCACTATGTACCTGCTTCAGACCATGTCCTCTTGGAGCCAATTCAAATAGCTAACCAGACTTAAAACCAAGTCAGAAAAATAAAATGGGTGTATTTTTGCTGCGGTAGCAAGCCGAATCAGCTAACAAAGGAGTTTGTGCACTGGTGCCAGCAGGGAGCAGGAGGAAGCAGCAGTATTTTCTACTTCTTCCACAAAAATCTGGTAGTTGGGTTCAGTTCCTTTGTAGGATCACAACCTGGATAGCTTCACAGTTCTTTCTTAGCTCACTATGTAGCAGCATAACAAAGCATTTAAATGGGGGAGTTTGTTGTGGTTGCAGCAGCCACCAATGGGGTCAGGCTTGCACAGACACCTGTGAATTTATGCTGCTCAGCTCCCTTTCTTGCTGTTATGCTCTGCTTTTTCCTGAGCTAATTCTCTGCTACCTTAATGAGTTGAAGCCTGTCACCATTCACCAAGTGCTGCTGCTGGCACTGGAAGCAAGTAAAGGGAAGGAGGTGGCTGTTCTAGTGTCGTGTTTTATTTATATTATTTATGTTTATTTCTGTTTAAGAGTCCTGTTTTAGTGACATCGTGTTACAAACAACCCTCTGTGCCCAGCTGAACCACACAGTTTCATTCGCATCAGGATGCAATTCTGTCTTAGTCCCAGGAATTGTTGGGGTGATATCAATGAACTGTCAAAACACATTGTGATAGTCTGGTGGAAGAGAAAAAAGGAGGGGTGAGGAGACAGAAAGGGCTACTCACTTGCTTTATCCTTTCTCTTTGTCGCAGTACCCGTATCCACTGTGTTCTGCACTTTAGGTCTGATAACATGCTTAGCAGTGGCTGCTAACACAAATGGTAATGGAGTAACTTGCTCTCTTCTCTGTTACTGGAGTTGCTTCTAACAATAAATATGCTTCAGTTTTGGTTACTTAATTCATTAGTTGGCAAAGCTAATAGCTCCTTTATTTCCATTTAAAGCATGGAGCCTGAGTTGACTTTGATGACTAATCCAACCGAAAGTTCAAGAACGGAAAATTAAATCCTGAGGATAGTCAAAATATTTGTTAAAGCAATGGATCTATTTAAACTAGAAAATTTGATAAGAAAATTGGAATGCATTCATCACAAGGTATTTTCCTACAGCTTTAGCATTAGAAATTATTTTTTTCCATGATATAGCTATTTTATTAACACATGCATTTAAATCTGGATACCTTACCATGTTCATTTAATTTCTTTCCTTTTCTCCTGGCATTTCTTGTTGGCCTTTGGCCATAATCACTTATGTTTCCAGCACTCGCACGGTACATTACCTTTCAGGTCTATGAGCTGGGCTGGTGCAATAGGTTTGTTCATCTTTGACTATAATATTAAATTACTGTAAAAATAAGCTTATTTGTGTCCACTTAGTGCTACATTAACTAGTAGCATAAAACAGTGCAGTAGTAACCTTATTTTTTCTGATAACTGGTTTATGAGCAAGGTTACAAGGTTTTAGCCCTGAGATAATTAAGTTTTGTGGAGTAGTCAGATGATGTGGCATGAAACTGTTAAGTGATTCTTTGCCATCTTCAGATCAAGAAAAGGTAAGAAAAAATCAGATATGACAGACCAGGAGGTGATTACTGGTGGTGGTGGGGTACCTGTAGCTAAACACGTTCTAATAAAAAGTCTTCCTGTCTTTTTTTTTGAGCCTTCTTCTATTGTTCCAGGAGAAGAATAGAATTTGGCAGCATTCCTCTGAAAATCAATCACTACAGCCCGAGTCTGAAGCCAAATGAAATAGATAAAAATTTCTTTGACTGCCCAAGGAGATAATTCCCTTAGTGTGGTGTGTAGTCTTGGTGATAAAACCTGTTTCATTGCTAAGCTTTTTTTAAACACTGCTGTCACACTAGGATTTGTGAGAAGCTTCAGAATTGTAATCACGAGCAAACAGACCTGTACCGCAGTGGAGCTCTTCAGGCTTTCCGTCAGTATGGTCACACTTCCTGAACCATAATTTAATTTTGGTATTCGTTTCATATGTTGTTTTATTTTCCATATTTTTCACTGTTGATTTATTTTTCTTTTGTTACCTTTTCTTTCATGCTCAGTGATTTTTCTTTCTGGCCTTTTATTATGTTTACACAGATTTGCTCAAAGGCTTATAGCAATCCTAGGAAACTCTGCCTTCATGTAGAGACTATAAGATGTGCTGTGAGGTAGGGGAAGTGCTTTGTTAAAACATCTTTTTCAAAAAATCACTATAGACTACTGCCAACAGTTTCTGTTTCATTTCGATCAAGTGCCTTTCACTGAGTGTCTGTTCTGTTATGCGACAGTATCCTTTGTAGCTTTGAAAAAGCAATGCTTGTACATTGTAATTGTTGTGAAATACCATGCTTTCTACTTTCTTTCTAAAGCACTACAGATACAGACCTATAGCTGGAGTTGGCCTAGGCATAAAGTAATCCACGTTTAAAGAGGTATTCCATTTCTTCTTGCTGTAAATATATCTCTTCTCCCAATCAGAGTCATAAATATAAACACTCTAAGAAATTAATGCTTTCCTTTCCACTGCCCTGAACAATTTTACTCCATATCAGCTAGTTCTGGTGACAGCCTCATAAAACTGTGTGGATACTGGAAGCTACTGCTGGTGACTCTCACGGTATTTTGTGTAGAATACAATGACCTTGACAGATACCAACAAAATGTACCCAATACATACTAGCTTGTATATTTATACAAATCTATACCAATTGTCACAGCAAGGATAAGGAGTTTATCAGAATATTAGAGGTAGAGAACTCAATCCAGATGATGTGTCCTTCCACAGTTTAAAAGCAGAACTGTTCAGATAACCCACTTAATTTCAGTTGGAATCAGAAATCAAAAATGGATAGCATATTTAGCTTCAGGGAAGGTATGTATGGAAAGTCCTTGGTTTATTTTAACTTGTATCTGGTAGTAGAAATCATATTTTTCCATGACTGGAACTATGAAGTCCTAAAACACATACTTTTGATCTCATATTTCCAGCATGAAGATAGAAATTTTTGCATGAGGCCAATGCTTATCAGCTATTAAAGGTATCAGCTCTCACTCAATCATATCTTTAATTCCATGAAATTTGGATGTGAAAACCCTTTTCTGACCAAAGACTGTGTCCTGGTTTGAGAGCACCAGGATGAACTTTCTCTGAAGCTGCCTGTCACAAGTAATCACAGCAGGGGAGGGGGAAGCTGTGCCTATGGGCAGGAGAGGATGGGTCAGGTGACCCAAATGGACCAATCCCAGTGTTCCTTCCCATGGTGCTCAGTATATAAGGGTCCCTAAGAGGCAGCTTGGAGGATTTTGTGCCTGCTAGGCTTGTGTTGCTGTTGGCTCTTTGG
>NW_009713181.1:108171-140986 GCF_000703405.1 Apaloderma vittatum | reverse complement strand
TTTCCCTGTGCTGCTGATCTTTCTTGCTTCCCAGCCGCAGAGGAGCTCTGTTCAATGGGACAGATTGTCTTGCCCTGCCCCCCACCTCAGGTGAGAGAGGCACAGCTCCTTTTCTGATGTGGGGTTTTGGTGTGTTTTTTTTTGAGGTGGGTGGCGTTTTTTTTGTTTGGTTGGTTTTTTTTTGGACTGGACTAATTCTGCTGCTGAGACCAGTGTGGAACTTTTCTGCTTGGGACCTTGTTGTCATCTGTCATCCTAACTTATTCTCTTGTATCTTTGAGCATATTTTCATACTTGTACATATTTGTATATAATTTCACGTCTTCATTGTTACTGTTAGCATTATTTTTTATTAAACTGGTTCAAGTTTTTTCAACCTCCAAGTCTCTCCCTCTGTTCCCCTGTCATCCTTCCCTGGGAGAGTGCTGGGGGATCATGGAGACTGTCTGTCAAACTTTAGTGGCTGGCCCAGCCTTAAGCTTTGACAGACCGATAAAGTTGTTTGGGTCCAGCCAGACCTTCTTGGTATATAAAATATTGACATCTGTTGCTGTGTCAAAATTAGGTTTAGACAGAGCAGGTAACTGCTGTGAAAGTGAGGTGTCCAGATTTACAATAAGACATAGCATTTGTATTGCAACCTAATATTAAAGTTACTGATTTGAACCTAGTGTGAGAGGAAACTATAGTTACAGAAAATGAATGCTTAGCGGATTTTGTGACAAAACATTTACTAATTGTTACAGGAGCTCTCCATGTGGCAATTTCAGACAGTCTAGGAGATTCCCTGTGGGCAACCCCTGCAGCATATAGGATGGTTTGTAGGTGCTGTTTGCATGCCGGAGTGTGTTGACTACTGACCCTGGGAGGACTGGGGGACAGCTGTATATACGAATTTGGCAGAACAGCAGTTCAGGGAGACTGACCAGCCCAGCTGAAGACACCAGGGGCTTTTGTTGTTGTTCAGACAGCAACCAACTGTTCTGTTCAGGAGATTCTCCAGTTGAGTGTTGCTGTAAGGGAAAGATGCCTCTAAATTAGCTTTTTTAATAAGCACCCCGTGTCTTTACAAAACTACAGGAAAGTTGTATCATGATATGAAGTTGGACTAAAATTTGAGAACTTTTCAGCTCATGTACTGTGGCAGATGTGACCCCTCATGTGGCTCCTCCTGAAACCAGATAATGCAGTAGGAGACACATTGCTGTGTAATACATGTCACTGATTATAGATTGCACATTAATTCACATTAGTGGAAGAACATTCCTGTGAATTTTGTTAGTCAGTTGCTCAGTGTATGCTAAATATTATTCCTGATACACTAGAACAAGACTGATTCATCAATAAGTTTTCTGTTAACCAACCAAGACTGCAGCGAAGTATTTAATACTTTTTTCTTTACATGATTTCTGAATAACTGAAAAGACTTGTCAGGTTTCAAACATGTATTGAGGATTCTTAGCTTACTGTGCTATGGTGTTCAAATCCTCATACACCAAGAAAATAACATACTCACTTTTGTCACGCAGAAGACCACACATCAGAAATAGGAAACAGGTTTTTCGAGATTGTCCTTGCACTCGTTTGTGATACGAAGCTGTTTAATGTTCAGTAGTATCTTCTGTCAAGTCTATTTATAGTCTGGAGAAGCCAAAGTATCTTAGATGATTTTTTTTTTAAATGGATTCTTTGAATATCTGTCCAGTGACGCAGAAGAGCCGATGTTATCCCCCTGTCTAAGAAGAAAGCAATGACTTTTTAGGAGGTTGCAGCTGCACAATTCTGTGGAGATGTATCTTAGTTTCTCTTGCTTGTGTTACTAACTTTTTACCAAATATCATTAGGTGAACACAGTTGGTGAACTCATGAAGGTTTTTAAGAAGCTGAGTAATTAAAAAAAAATACTTTCTTTTCTTTGAGACTTGTCTTCTCTATAGTGCAGTTACCAAAACACTTCACGTATCTATTTTTGAAATTGTATGAGTAGTTTTGTGTTATAGGCCTGTAGCTTTAACTTTAAATGTCAAATAATTTGACTGCTTCCATCATTGTTATTTAAAAGGTCTTATATACAGTTTATTTCTATGTGAGTAGGATCACTTTTTGTAAGCTCTTGTGTTCAGATACAACAGGCTTTTGAGGATCTGAATGTATTTACTGGACATTAGAAAACATTATTTACTGGACATTAGAAAACATTATTTACTGGACATTAGAAAACATTATTTACTGGACATTAGAAAACATTATTTACTGGACATTAGAAAACATTATTTACTGGACATTAGGAAACAACAGGCTTCTCATTACTTGTCATTATTTCATATAAATATTTTCTGCAAAAAATAGTTGGTAGTAAATATTCTTCTCTATGCAAGATTTTGTACATGATTGAGTCTTGCCTCCTTTCCACTTTCAACACTCACTTCTTAGCTTTACACTTATTAATGTTACCAGCTGCTTTAGGTGACTGCTCTTGTTAAGCTCTTCTCTGCATCTTTTGATCATTATTAAGAACCTTTCACAGAAAACTTTCAAGGCTTGATAGTCATATTGGAAACTTGTTTGTGTAGTTTGTAAAATGTATGGCTTGTTTCTTTTTTCTGGATTTGTGTTATGCTCACAGAAAATGCACTGATGTGTGTCCATCTACCTAAAACTAGCCATCCAGCACAAAGCTATGTTTATATTTTTACTGCTTTGGTTTTGGGGTGGTTTTTTTTTTTTTTCTGTTATTTGCAATGACTTTGACCTTTCCTCCAGTTGAAGATGCCAATTTGTGTCAGATTTTATGTATAAAGAGAGCTAGGATAGTACAAACCACACATGAACAACTCTCTCCTTTCTGATAAGATCTGCATAGAGTCTTCTCCTGGAATATCTTTCTTGCAACCTGAAACTCTCAGTTGCAACTTTTGAGCTGGGAAACCTCCCAAAGTTGAAAATATTGACTGGCTTGGACGGTCAGGACACTATCATTTGAAATGCCTTACATTGAGCATCCTTGCCTGGAAGTTTGCCTGTAAGCCTTAAGGTCAGTGGGTAAAGACAAAGAAATTGGTGAGGTTTAATTAGCTGTGCAGTGTAACACTATTGAGGGAAATATTCTTCTCTGGCTCATAATCCTTCTTATCTCTTGTACATGCTAAAGCAGAAAGGCTGAGTTTCTTTCATAAATTGCCTGAAGCTTATTATCATGGAAAGCCTGTCACCCATGATTAAATAGCAATGCAAATCTGCTTCTGGAATAATTACTTTGAAAATGTATGTAGGTAACAAAGTTACGCTATGCCTCACATTTCTCAAATGGTGGATAGGCACAGGGCCTACTTTCAGGTGCTTCACTGGTGTCATGCCTGCTGCTTCTGAAAGTGTGTACTACCTTTTATTATTTAAAAAAAATAGAATCATGTCAGTTGTAAGGAATTAATTTTTACTATCAGTACTTTTATGTGTAATGCTTCTTTGAAATAACTTTGATTTTTGTTTTAGATTCTAACTCGCTTATTTTTCCCACAGATTCAGATATTCTTATTGAATAAACTGCATTAATGGAAGCAGTTCTGTTCTGAAATAAGCTTTTCAAGAAACCATCACAAAAGGAGAATATGTGAACTTTTTGGAAGAGTGTTATCAGCACTGAATAATTGCTAAGTAAGGTACTCGGAGAGCACAAATGTAGTAGTGACTGAGTTAGTGCCCATTTCTTTTCATTAGTAAGACACAATTTGGAGGGAGATGTGATTTCACATTAAGAGGAAATGGCTAGACTGTTAAGATGCTTCTAAATATTCTAAATTATTTCCACTGTAATGCAATGGGTCTTAGCAAACACTGAACAGTCAGCCCTAGAACATGAGTTTGAAGATTCAAAAATCATTTGATGAGTGTTCAGAGGAATGAGCTCTTCCCCAGTGTTGAGAATATTGGTCAAGCTTCATTCCAAATACATCAGTGTCTGCTTTACAATATGCAGAAAAACCAAAAGTCTAACTGGCACCTAAGGAAAGAGGTTTACACTTTTACGGGTTTTTTTACAGATTGGGATAGAAGGCTATTTCCCTTTAAAAGCTGATATTATTTATTTTGAATGTGAATTGCCTCTAGAGCTCACCTGACCCTGCAGACCCTTTCAAAATCCAGATCTCTTAAAGAACCAAGAAAAGCCACCACTGTCCATCAGTTACTCTAAAAAGTCCACTTGCTCAGACCTCAGACTCGGCAGTCCTGGTCTGGAATTCCTATTTAGCTTCAATAGGCTGGCACCGTATGAACCTCTAGCAATTTTGGGAAGATAAATACAGAGGTTTTGCAACAGCTGTATTTTAAGACTTGAATTAGAAAAGGGCAGTAGACAGTGAGAAATATATCTATTAAATGCTTACATGAGATCAGACACTGCTTTTCTTAATCGCCTGTTAAATTGTCTATTTAGTTTGCTGATCTCCAGAAGTCCAAACTGATCCTTGTTTTTAGTTGTTTATTTGCATCAGATATGAGACCAAATAACAAATGATCTCCAGGGTTTGTATCCACCTTGATTCCAGTTTGAATTGCCAACTTGACTGTTCTTAAGACCACAGTCTTAGAGCTGCTGGAATGCACTCCCAAAGGAAAACCCCACAGTACAGACATTTAGAATGCAAACTGTAACCTTACACAACAATCCTCCCCTGCTTGTGTAGTGCGCAAATAATGACTCCACTGGTTTACTTCTCGTTTTGTCTCCCATAGCTTAACGATTGTGGTCCCTATGCCCCTGCTGCTGTAGCTTGTGGGTACTCTTTTGGGCTTTTTTTTTGGTGCTGCTTGGAGCAGCAGGGTGGTTAATGGCAGATACAAAGTTCTGGTCATTACAGAGCTGAATGCTACTTTGACATTCTTCTGACTCACTTGGTGCCTTTTTGTCAGCTAACTTCAGAAGCCCAAGGGGCGAGACTTGCTTCATTACTTTAAAGGGAATTTCAGGTATATAATTAGCACGTGCTATGTTGGCCTGGTAACCACTGAAGTACTAAATTAAGAATCAGCAGAAAATTGAATTACTTGGATGTATAATGGTTACAAGTATTGCTTTTCTCACCTGTCAATTGCAATCTGTTCCACTGGCAAAACCAAAGTTTGCTGCCAGAAAATGCAACCTTTGCTGTTAGCTCCTGTTAGGTAACACTGCTGGATTTTATTGAAAAAGGCATCAAAAAAGACTGTCCCTTGTTGGCTTTTCATATCACCCTACTATGTGTATTAGTACAATGTATTAGTACCAGTCTACTAATTCCAGTTCTCACGAACCCATTTATGCTTTGCTATTTTAGCTCTTTGTTAACACTTATATGCTCTGGTTATTTGCTCTAACAATTTTGGCAGTAGGAACTGGGGAGTGCTCAGCCCACCAAGACTATTTAGATCAACCCTTCTATATTTATATAAATGTTCTTCATTGATGACAACACTATTGTCCATGTTTTCTACAAGATCTTATGTGAAAAAAGGTGGCATTCTGTCCCACTTTTGATTTCTGGGTGCTGCATGAAGAAAGTAATAGCTGCAGGCAAAGTATGCAGCTAGCAGGTTGGGCTTGGCTGGGACATACTAGGCTCTTTCTCTTTACACAGGTTAGCTCCGTTTTTTGATCTTTTTATTGCATCATATCAATGCTCAGGCAAATAGAGGCATCTGAAAATAGAGTAGTTGAAGCATTGACGCTGCCTGTCACAAATAATTGTCAGCTAATGGGATTCTGATGTTGGGGCTATTTGCTGATGTGCACACAGTAGCAATGACTGCAGGTCATATGAAGTACAAGCCAAATAGCTTTCATTTGCAAGGGGAGAAGGCTTGACAAGACTGCTCCATCACTTGTCCTGGCAACAGATGATACCAAGTTGGATAGGAGTGTTCATTTACTTCAAGGTAGGAAGGCTCTACAGAGGGATATGGCCAGGCTGGATCAATGGGCCACGGCCAGATATTTGAGGTTCAACAAGACCTGTACTTGGGTCACAAAAACCCAGGCAACACTACAGGCTGGGCAAAGAGTGGCTGAAAAGCTGCCCAGCAGAAAAGGACCTGGGGGTATTTGTTGATAGATGGCTGAACATGAGCCAGCAGTGTGCCCAAATGGACAAAGCGGACAACAGCATCCTTGCCTGCATCAGAAATAGTGTGGCCAGCAGGAGTGGAGGAGGGACTATTCCCTGGTATTCGACACTGGTGAGGCCACATCTCAAATCATGTGTTCACTTTTGGACCCCTCACTAAAAGAAAGACATTATGTTGCTAAAGTGTGTCCAAAGAAGTGCAACACAGCTGGTGAAGGGTCTGGAGAAAAAGTCTTGTGAGGAACAGCTGAGGGAACTGGGGTGTTTAGCCTGGAGAAAAGGAGACCTTACCACTTTCTGCAACTACCTGAAAGGAGGCTGTAGTGAGGTTGGAGGTTTGTCTCTTCTCCTGAGTAACAAATGACAGGACAAAAGGAAATGGCCTCAGGTTGCACTGGGGAGGTTTTGATTGGATATTAGGAATAATTTCTTCACCAAAAGGATTGTCAGGCATTGGAACAGGCTGCCCAGAGAAGTGGTTGAGTCACCATCCCTCAAGGTATTTGGAGGGTTGCTGTGGTACTTAGAGACATGATTTAGTGGCGGACTTGGCAGTGCAAAGTTGATGATTGCCCTCGAAGATCTTAAATGTCTTTTCTGACCTAGATGATTCTATGATTCTATTAGAAAGCTCATCTCTGATTTTTCAAAGACTGGTTCTATTTCCATTGTTTTATTCTTGGAATTTAATGCTTGTAATGATCCATGTTTTCTTCCTTCAGGAGGGGAAGAGAAGGTCAGATTAAAATTAAACTCAGATTACAGTAAACAGTCTTGGAATCTAAAACTGGATTGCATTAACAGATAGCGTGAATGCTTTAATGTAATATATTGTAGTTTGGGCAATAATTTGTTGGGAAATGAAAGAAGGACTTGGAATAGGCTCAGATAGTAAATGTATATACCTGACATTGGAAAGAGTCTCAGATACTCTTGTTTGACTAATTACACATTTTTTAAAATTCCATTCCATCTTCTTATGTGACAAAGATGTTAAATTCTAATAATGAGCTTACTGCTGATGACTGTGTATACAAACAGATGAATTCTGTGTACATAGATAGATGAAAGTACACATGTGAGAGAGGGACTTGGTAAATTTTTTCCATGTTTCATGTACTTTCCTGTTCAAAACTTGCAGTGGGGACAAATAAAAGTACTGCAGTTTTAGTGAGAATTTCCCTGTGGTTATTATCTCCTATGGTAGTACCTACGTGAGCATCTGCACAACAGTCAGCCTCCTGACAAAGGGCAGAAAAATATAGTGAGAAATTGCAAGATTTCTGTTGCACTGCCAGCTGCCTGGATTCAGAGTTAACAGTCTGCACTAATTATTTGGCTGTCAAAGTTTTTCTCTTTGCTCTCTGAGGTCTGCCAGTGTTGGAGTGTGCTTAGGAGCTTGTGCAAGTTGCAAGTACTTCATGAAAGAGAAAATGCTCTTGTTTCTCACTGCTCAGAGAGCAAGCAAAGCAAAATGTCCCTTTTAAATAACTGTCTTACAAAGGAAGTGAGGTTTTTCATAGCGCTACTGTGCCTGGCAACAAAGTTGGCTTTGGAGTTGAAGGAAGAGCACTTGTGATATGCAGGATACAAGTTCCATGGGAGTTTGGATATGGAGAGAAACTCTTTTCTATAATTCAAGAAGCATTTGTTTACATTAAGCTAAGGAATGTGGGTGTAAAGGTGGCCTCGCAGTGATATGAGGAAAATCTCTTAAGCTCAAAGGCTCAGTTTTGACTGAATGTGATCCCCAGCCTCGCTGCACAGATCTGGTCAAAATCCCTGTGTCTGACAGGTGGCATCTGCTTTGACTTCTTCCAAGAGCCCTAAAGTAAACCGTTCTTTAGTGATGTCCTTTCTAGCCTCTATTTGTCCATCTAAGGCTGAAAGTTGACTTACTACATGGACTTACAATCTACCTGGGCTTATGCAAAGCATTTGACACTGTCCCACATGAAATCCTTTTCTCTAAAGTGGAAAGACACAGATTTGATGGATGCACTGCTTGGTGGATGAGGAATTGGCTGCATGGTCATACTCAAAGAATTGTGGTTCACAGCTGTGTGTCTGAGTGTCACCAGTCATGAGTGGTGTTCCTCAGGGGTTGGGATTGGGACCAGCGTCATTTAACATCTTTGTCAGTGACATGAACAGTGGAATTGAATGCCCCCTCTGCAAGTTTGCCAGTGACACTGAGCTGTGTGGTGCGGTTGACACACTGGAGGGAAGGGATGCCATCCAGAGGGACCTGGACAGGCTGGAGAAGTGGGTCTGTGCCATCCTCATGGAGTTTACCAAGGCCAAGTGCAAGGTCATACACCTGAGTCAGGACAATCCCAAGCACAAATACAGGCTGGGTGACGAGTGGTTTGAGAGCAGCCCTGCAGAGAAGGACTTGGGAGTATTAATGGGTGAAGAAACTGAATATGAGGCAGCAATGTGGAGCACCTCTCCTATGAGGACAGCCTGAGAGAGGTGAGGCTGCTCAGCCCTTCAGAGAAGGTTCAAGGGAGACCTTATAGCAGCCTTCCAGTATTTAAAGGGGGCCTATGGGAAACATGGGGCAGGACTCTTTATCAGGAAGTGTAGTGATAAGATGAGAGGTAATGGTTTCAAACTGGAAGAGGGTAGATTTAGATTAGATATTAGGAAAAAATTCTTTACTATGAGGGTGTTGAGATGCAGGAGCAGGTTGCACAAAGAAGCTGTGGATGCCTTGTCACTGCAAGTGTTGCAGGTCAGGCTGGATGGGGCTTTGAGCAGCCTGGTCCTGTAGGAGATGTCTTTGCCCATGGCAGGGGGAGTTGGAACTAGATAATATTGAAGATCTCTTCCAACCCAAATGATTCTATGATCACACTCCATAAATAAGCTTAGAAGCTTACCTCACAGTAGCTCTTTCAGTAATTTGTTAATAATTTTTGTCTTTATTGGTAGGTTTCTATGGGAGAGCACAGAGGAAGAGTTTCTGTTACTAAGCTATTACAGATGCACCTATATTTCAACCAATTATGTCTCAAACTTAAGAAATATATTCTACTCAAAGTCAACAAAAGAAAGCTGGAGTTTGAGAAATTTAATAAATGGAAACATTAGAAATATTTTTACATGTTAAGATACTTTTATAAATTACTTTTTCTTACAGGAAGATTCATATTTAGATGAGATCTACCATGATATGATGTCTACTTGTTAAAAAAATTACTATTGGTAGTCCATCTGACCTGTATATTTAGATATGGAAGACTATGTTTAATGAACATGGATTTTTTTTTTTGTTTAGTGAGACTTTCTTTTCATTGACTTTTGAAGGGAAAAATATTTTAATTAGACTAAGGCTGTGGAAAGAATCTCTGAAAATGAGGTGTTCATCCTCTGTGTAGCAAAGGATCATTATTAAAGGTACATTGTGCACCTCTGGAAAAAAAAACCATGCAAACAGGGGTAGCTTAGCAACTAGCTGAACTCTCCCACTTTTCCTGTTGGAGAAAACACTTTGGACCATCTTCCCACACTGATTGCAGGTATGCTCTTAACTTTTTTATGGCCAAGTACCCACAAGGTACTATTTCTTTTTTTCCTTCCTGCATCCCAGGGTTTTGGTGCAAAGAAAGCTTCATAGAACAACCACTATCACTCATTCTACTCAAGGGAGTGATCTTCTATTATGGTCATCTGGATCTAGACTGAATAATTCAGTGTAAACAGCTCTCAGGTTAAACTGGAATTTCTTTTCCTTGGCACCTTTTCTGTTGTACTGTGTGGTGTTTCCACTACTGTAATTCTCTCTACTTCAGTTCATCCCACATCTGGATCTCAAAGCCTAACATGCTATAATGAACAACTTAATTTTCTGTAAATATTTCTGGGTTTGTGCATACAATCTTTCAAAGAACTTCCATCTCCTACCTTCTACTTTCCACATGTTTTGTTTTGTGTTGATACTTCAAGTTGGTAGAATGGTACTGGTGTGGGAAGCTTGCACAGGAAACAAGTGTGTTATAGCCAGCAATTGCATTTTTGTACTAATATGTATGGTTAAGGCATGTGTTCAACATCAGTGTTAATGCAGTCATTGGCGTGGATGAAGCTTTGCAGACACAGGTGAAACTCTACCATGCTTTAATTTCAACACTGCCATGTACTGTACCATTTTCTGGGACACTCCCTTTGTCATCTAGTTATATGCCTTTTGAGCTAGCAAAAAGTATCATCATAAATTTAAATGGCTAAGAGGCTTAAATCTCAACTTGTTTAGCAACTTTAACATGCAGTTTAAGAAAAAAGGTGAAGAAAATCTCTCATCATTTAAAGTCTTGGTGTAGTCTGAACTTTTCCTTGAGCCAGTTCTTTTGGTTCCATTGAATCGTATTGCACAGCCTTGTTCAAGTCTTTGCTCACTGTGTAAGGCCTGGATATCTTTGCAGACTTGCACAATGACTTGTTTAAACATCTGGTAATGTGGCTCAAGTGCACTTTGAGTTTTGAGTTGCATCAGAATGCCATTTAGTGTAGGTTCCTTTAGAAACATAAGCCACTGCTGTGTTACGAGAGGTAATAACAGCTGTTATCTCTCCTTCAAAGGTCGGGGGAAAAATCTGTTTGCAGAAGCAAGGAGATATTTTTAAAAAACTACTCAAAACCACTCCAAAACCTTCATTCAAACTGAAAAATGCAATGAGATTGCAAAAATCTATTCAGTGCCAAAAAGATAATTTTTAGTGTCTGAGTTGATGTATGCCAGGGATAGTGGTAACAAATGTCACAATTCAAATGGATCCACCCCCCCGCCATCCTCCCCAAAAGAAAAGGATGAAGGTATAGTGTTTGCTTTCATAAATACAAAGAAACAACTCAAATCAGCTGAGCAGAGTGTTAAGAACAAGGCTAAAGCATCATTTTTCATGATAAGAAATCATTTTTGCATGGAGTCATTGTATGATAGTGTATAAACTGAATTCCTTATATATATGGAACTAGCCCAGAAAATCTAATTTTGTTTCTTTGCTATTTAACTATAAAGGAATAATTTCTTTGCTGCTATCTGTTGTGTCGGAAAGCTATTATATTAGAAATAGTAAAAGAAATTTAGACTCAAGTCCATCCATCTTGTCGTCATTAATAGTAGTACATACTGCTTTAAATGTTATTTGCCTCTATGCTGCAGTTGGATGCAGAAATTATTTTATATCTTTGTATTATATATGAATTAAAAACCCTGTGTTTATAGTGCATAGCCTTAAATTGAATCCCCAGGTGCCAAAGTACTAAGAACAAAGCACTGACATTTCTTGTGTTTGGAATTTTCAATGCTTACTTCATTAAAAAAAATCTTAAAATATACATTGCTTTGGTTTAGTTTTCTTTTACCGTACTATACTGAGAGTTTTAAACCACCCAAAACTAAAAATGGAGAAATGGCATCATGTGCAGCCACTCTGGCATTTATGGGCTGTCTGTAATTTGGGTCTGCATGACAGATTATGATATCTTAACTTCATTATAAATAAAATCACTCTTTTTCTGTATTTCAGTTTCATGGGACTCCTCACACTGGAAAGCAAAATGGTGTGATGTTTAGGGAGTTCTAGTCTGGTACAAGGCAAGCTATAGTCAAGGAGAGCTACAACTACCTCGTGCATGACAAGTTTTGCCTCCAAAAAAACCTATTGTTTCTATTAAGTCTGTGAAATCTTCACCTACCTTCTTGGAAAACCTGTGACAGTTACAGATGCTGTCCAAAGCAAGGCCTAGCTTGCTTAGGAAAGAAGTTCAGAGTTTGCCATTCCTTTGAAACAGTTTTACGCCCCTGCCCATGACAGAGAGGTTGAACTAGATGATCTCTAAGGTCCCTTCCAGCCTAGGCCATTCTATGATTCTATGATTTACAAGTTCATGTGAGTACTTTTGAAAAGTTGCATTCAGTGAACACTGGTTTTAAACCTTAAAACAAAGAATATTCGAAATATCCAACAATCCTTATACCAGGTGTGAAAATAGAGAAACAGCCCAGTTTTAGGAAACCAGTGTTCTATTACAAGCAGTTGGAAAGGCAATAAAAATGAGTTGCAATCAAACCTCTTGATATCTGTTTTCACTATAATGAAGCTTGATTTTTTTTTTTCCGGAACTGTAGTAGGGTAAAACTATAATGTTCAACCAGCCTGTGAATTGAATGCTACTTGTAATTACATCAGTTCGGTAATACACATGATTGATTTATGATTTTAACTGGATTTTTCTACTGGATTCATTCCTTATCAAAAAATGTGCTGAGGAAATCTCTGTATTACTGCCTTGGGCACAACGTGCACTCGAGAGCAGTCAGGTTCATGTTCAGCTCTAATGCTGCTTCAGTATGTGGAAGAGTTGTTTAGCCACTTTACCATTTGACTTCCTGAAAAGTAAAATAAAGAAACTCTGTGCTGGAGTGTCAGGAAGTAAGATTTATTTTTGTTTCTTAAATTTAGCAGTGCCTAGCAGTCTGTGTCCTGCTACTGGGACCTGTTTTGCAAAGAATTAACATTTGTTCATGGTGTAGAGGTGCCTGAAGAAGCTGATAGGCGTTTGGAGAGATTTAGAAAATAACTAAATGGATTAGGTGCTTAGACTTTTTTGTCTCTGTGTAAATTAGGTGTTTGACCTCCTTCTGTAAATTAAAATGGTAATGGACTCCTAAATAATTCTGCAGTTCTGCTCTCAAACTCGTGTTTTAGCAAAGCCATAAAGCATTTATGCAAACTAACTGGGGAAGTGGAAGAAAAATCGTCATTCTTCTAGTGAAAGTTTTTATGGTTATCGCTGACAAGCGGTAGAATGTAAAAACAGCCATGGTGCAAGCAGCACAGGAACAGCAACTTGAATGGGAATGCCTGTGTTGATTAGAAAACTTACACTTTGTCATACAGGGAAAAATTGTTATGGTGACTGGCTGCAGATTTCTAAGCTTATGTGAGATCGATAAGAACAGAGATAGTCGAGTTCCTCCCAGCTGGTGGGCTGAATCTCTTTCCTACAGCTATCTCCAGAAAACTATGAGATTGGTGCTACCACAGGCAACTCACAGACATGGAACATGGCTCAATATACAGACATTTGTGGATGATGATTTGAAATCATAAGTAAGTGTAGTTTATGCTTTTCATAATTTGAAAGGCATGAAATGAAAACAAATGTCTTTCTGAGTTTCTCTTAAAATATGTCAAAGTCAAAATTCAAGTGATCCTGCCTTCCCCTTAACAGCCTTAATGATCTGCTACAAAGTGGAAGAGATCCATTAGCTTTTAAAAACTCTTATTTTGGTGCCATCCAGTTTCTGGTTGCTCAAGTAGGAACATTGGAAGGGAGCACAGCTTTTTCAAGGGATGCCTGCAGAATGGTGTTTTTTCTAAAAAAGAAAAAGAAATTAAATCCTATAAAGTTGGCTCTACCTTTAACATCTTTTAAAAATTGTGATCTATAGCCACTTTTCGTATTTGCAATCCGCAATCTCTAATGAACATTTTTGCCACCGCAGGTCATATAAAATTCACTGGTAAAGTCTGACAGCGGAAGTATTTGAGGCTTTCATCTTCTGAAGCAGTTTGCAAAGGCGTGTAATGGAGAAGTCACACAAATAATTTCACAATTTTCCTCAGAGTTTGCCTGTAGCATAGATTTGAAATTAGATTTAAAAAAATGTAGTTAACATAGCTTACAGTAAAATTTTTGGTGCAAAAGCTGGCTTGAAATCCCAAACTGAGCATCTCAAAAGACTGTGTATTCAGTTTCTCATGGAAACAAAAATGTTGTGGGATGCTTTGCTGATCAAAATAGAGAGAAGCCTGTGTTTTGGTTTTTTTCAGATGGTAGTTTACAAGCATGAGATTATAACCCTGACCACAAAGTAAAATAAGACAGTTGCTTCCTTTTTAAGATTCTGTGTAGACCTCTGGTACTAGTAAACCAACTACTGCATGAAAGTACTTCTTTTTCTTTTTCTTTTTTTTTTTTTCTTTGAGATGGATCTGGAGTGTGTATCCACTGCAAGCATGTAAGATACTTCCTTTTCCAATGTAGTAAAAGTGTCAAGGAGCAGGATAAATGTGGCCTGTCTTTCATACCTGCCTCAGCACCGACTCCTCAGAGTCTTTCGTAGACATACAGAAATTGTTTTGCACACACAACTGTTAAATTGTCACTGCTTTTGGCATACTTGCTTTCTCCTGGTGGCTGCTTTGAGATCAGGCTGTACTATTCAGAGAGTGTTTTGAAAGGCTGAGTCTACTGACAATATTTTGGCTTGTTTGCAGAACTCAAAACTAGTTCTGAATGTTAGGGAGTTCACGGGTGCTCAGTGGGAGGTGTGATGCAGGCCAACTCTGTGCTTCTGAAAAAAACACAAAATGCATTGCTGCATGCAGGCTGTTGCATTATTGCTTTTTTTAAAGGCAAACATATCTTCTTCCACTAGTTATAAATTGTTTTCTTCTGTGATTTGAGTATGTAAAATTTATACTAAGCCAGCACAGTAAAAATGAAGGTCTTGTAGACAAGTGATAACACATACTTGGAGAAATGAATCTTAGGTTGACTTTGGCTGAAGTCTTAAGAAGAAGGAAGAAATTGTGGCTTGTGTTGATGGCATTCATTTACTCTCTAATACTCTGTATTTTAGCTGATATTCATTTTCAACAGAATCAGACAAAATTTGAAGTCCATATAATTTTCTTTTGCGAAAATGGCTCACATCAGACTGCTGTTGTCCCTATGTCGCTACTCATAGGTAATGAAATAGGACTTAACTTGGTATGGTCTAATACCTAGCTGAATTCACTGAAGTGCAACAACCTATATGAATCTTAAAAATCAAATTCTGTACAGATGTTTCAATTTAAAATAAACTGTGTTTGTTGAACATAAAGCATTGTTTTAAGAATGCAGCAAACACCACTGCTCATAACAGTGAATTCCCAGATGTTTGCATTTTTCTTTTGAAAAATCTAAAATGAAATAAAAATTAAATTTCATAACTTTCGAAGTTCCATCTCAAGCTACAGTTTTTTGAGAGCTGTAAACACTTGAGCTGTTGGTCTCCTCTATTGGAGCTGTGATACTGTACCGTCTTGTGAGCTGTAAATGAATTTTAACAGGAAGATTAAAAAACAGGGTGGGATTGGAATAGCATCCTCACTGGAGGTGAATGGCAAGCCTCTAGCTGACTGCAGTAGAAATGGAAAGTTTAGACAGTTTCCGCATTAAGTGCAAGATCTAGTGTTGCTCTTGAGAAGACTGCTGGTGTTTCCTGGAATCCTGAGAGTTGTTGCATTTTTTTTTTTCTTGTCCCTCACCAGTTCAGTCTGTTTTTCTTTCTTTGGAGGTGATTAGATTACCTTAGTCCCTTTACATGTGTTTCTGTTTCTTGGATAAAAACTTATGCTTGAAATTTACCAACAACAGAGGCTTAGTTCCATGGTCATTTTAGGTGTCTTGTACTCTAAGTAGCCAAAGCATTGGAATAAATGCTGCATGTTTATACTGCTGCAGTTCCCTTAACTAGTACTTATCAGACCTAAGGAACTGTGTTTTCTGAAACCACCTAATTTCCTTTACTCTTGGTAGGAATGCAGGTATGTATTAAGTGTGAATGAAAAACGAGGCAAACCAACATATTTTAATTTTTACTTCTACTGCTGATCTTAACCATTTTCTTATCCCATAGTTCCACGTGCAGTTTCAATCTTCCCTCAAGCAAGTTGCAGGGAAACAAGTGTGGAGAATAAATCCCTTGTTCTTCTGTGTAAATATAGGCCTGATAATTTCCTACTCAAAAGCTGCTATAGCTTTTGTTTGAGATGACCTGTTGTCTTACAAATACATGCTCAAACCTCAGATTTGAGGGCTTTTTTAGATACTATGATCACGTGATACTCCAGATTGCAAGTTGCGGACATTGAGCTTTGCATGATAACATTTTCTCTCTACACTGGATGGATGAGTAGCATAACAACATTATCATTTTTTGCATTATCATTAAGATATTACTGTAAATGCAACTTCTGAATATCCTTTGGTAATCAAAGGGGGTTTTTTGAGACTGATAACTATAATTAAGACCAGGAGCACGTACCTTGAAATGGTTAATGTCTCAGTGTCATAATTAAAGAAATATAGTTATGACTAACCCCTCTGATTTCTCAAGCACTTTTCCAAAAGTGCTTCTCCTCTCCATTTCTGAGGTGGGAGAGAAGTTTTTGGAAGATGTCAGGTGTACATAAAGGGAGAGAGACTCAATTATCATCCAAGCTCAGGCATTTAAGTGTTCTGTCTTCAAAGTCATAAATAAATGGGGGTTTGTGATAGAGGGGATATAAAGTAAGATTTTAAATTAAGTAAATGATTATAATTAGGTGAAAACTTACTTAAACATTTCTTTAATACGTCAGAGTTTGTATTATATAAGTACAGAAAAATCCTTCAGTCACTGAGACAAGTAGTGATAAAGCATTTCACATGCCATACAATATTATGCAGATCTACATATTTTGAGTATGAACTTTATTTGTTAAAAATTAAGATTTCTCTTTATTTGAGCTGTCTTTGAATTAGTCATTGGTCTCCTTTTCAGAGTTAAGATTATGAACTGGAAGTCTTTGGCCAAGACTGCTAGTCTTTTATTACCACTTCGTGTAGTGCTGCAAGCTGCATTGTGGTGCTGTTGGAAAGAAAGTATTTCTTCATCATTGCAGTATTTTTTCTTAATGTATTATTTAATAGTTTAGTAAAACTTTTTAACTGATTGTTCTGTTATTTTTTTTATGGTAGAAAAATTTGTTCCATGAATAAACAAGAACAGAGTTTAATTATTAATTTACACCGAGTTATCAAATTCTCTACAACGTAATTTAGTAATCAGGAGTTGATGAAATTATGATGTGAAGGATATTAGTTGGAGAAAAGAAAATCCCCGTTAACTTTATGTTGCTCATAGGTAACAGTAAATTTTGCTTTTCCATGAGCCATATCTGTGGACATGTTCCACAGTAGAAGATGATGCAAACAGCTTACTGTTCTATTGAAAATAGCTCATACAATGATAAATAATAAATTATATTTAAAAACTACTCTTCCCTTTTCAGAAGGAAAATACCTTGACAAAAAGAAAAGTAGTAGAATTTAGTTATTACCTACTTGTGATTCTACAGTAAATTCAAATTAGCCGACCACTTTGAGCTCCCTCAAGGTGAGTGGGATTTGTCCAGATGTGAGCACTGGAATAAATCAAAATTCTGTGAGCTAGAAAGTGCTGTAGGATGAGTCTGTGTGATGCGCCTTACCATGTCAAGGAGAGGGTTCCTGATAGCTTTGCCTCAGCTTCCCACCTTTGAGACACCAATCTCTGAACTTCAAACATGATCCTGACTGCAGAGCTGTCTTTCTTAGGGTCATTCTCCCCCTTTTTTGAGGCTAGTGTGCCCCTGTAAGTACTGTAAAACTAATTTATTCTTTGTGATACTTGATTGTCTAGCTGTGTTCCACACAGAAATCACAGTGCTTTTACTGAAGGAGGAAAATACCTCTGAGGCTACTCTCCCAGTTGCTGCTTCTGGAGACATGAATAGGCTGAAGTTGCTGAGACTGGTGTGATAAAGAGCTTCAAATAATAACCTTCTTTATTCTCAGATCATCAGGGAAAATGTTAACTGCTGATATTTTATACTCAATGTTACTGAAAAATCTTCTGAAAGGAAAAGTTAGAGTATTTTTTTTTTAAATTACAAATCAATGTTTAAGAAAAGAAAGATGTTTGCCTGCAAGCTTTGATAGAGCTCTGCTTGAATGCAGACCCTACCAATGACATTATGTAGCTGTCCATTGCTTGCAGTCCTAAGTCTTTGTCTTGGTTTGCCAGCTTCAAGACAAATTATTGCCATATGGGAGTTTGCATCATAATGGTAAGAACATTCAAGGTTTTGCCCATATTTTAGCTATTTTCAGTCTGTCTGAATCAGGACCTCAGGAATAAGAATGAAAATTGGAATAAATACAGACTTCTTCTGGAGTATTTTTTTTTTAATACTCTTAACTACCTTCTAAAATCCTACCTCTGAGATTTTTGACTTGATTCTGTAGTCTTTTTTTGGTTGATGCAAAGCGAAATATTGCTGTGACTGTTTAATTTTGTTTTGATTTTGCCGTGTACTATCTGTGAAATATGGAAACTAAGCTAGAAACAGAAGAGTCAACCTATTTTATTTTCAGTATTATCATTGACGCTTCTTTTGCTGAACTTAACGTGGATGATCCCACTAGTAGAGAGAAATTAGTATTATCAGTGCAAGGATTTTGAACTGAAGTCTGACACATTAATTATACTTGATAAATGGTTTGGTCTAAAGATAAAATTTTCAACAATGGCAGCTAGCAACGCATGCATGAGTAATAAACACTGTAAACCAAACTGTGATTATAACCAAGACTTCATGGTGTTCCCCTTGGCCTGGAACCTCAGTGTCTTCTGACAAGCATGAATGTGCAGCTAGAATTGCAATTTGGAAATCAGAGACATAATCTTCCTTTCTTTGTACTGTATGCAGTTATTATCTATCTAATGGATATTCTTTAATATCTTAATAGCTGATTTTGTGTTTTCCTGTCATACTTTGATGTTGCTGTAGGTCTTGAATAGAAAGACACAGGAATATGTCACAAGGAACACTTATTTCTAGTAAATGTGCTAGTAATGTTGTGGAAAATAGAGGATGTAACTGTACAGTAGCCATAGGAGAGGGACACTATCAGTGATAGTATGCTTTATATCATGTACAATTCTTTTGTGTAGAGACTTCATTTTGAGGCTTGGCGGGATTTTTTTAATCTTTTTTTCCTGGTTTGGAATTCATACTTGCCTTTATCGTCAGAGGAATGTAGTAGATTTTTTTTGCTTGCACCTTCTGTAGTTTGCTCCTGTTGTTAATGTAGAAAATTATATGCTTAATACACTTACTGCTGTAAAATACAAAGTGTTTTTAGGGCATGTGTATCCTCTGCTGGTTAGGTAGAATAATGTGAAGGGTCCTATGCAATCGGCCTTGCCTAGGTTGTTCAGTTGCCATTTAATGTGCCAAATACTTACTGCCATTCTTTCATTGACATGACTGCTATGTGGCTGTAATGTATTATTTTTTCCTGGTGATGGCATGGAGTGAATATTCTTATGGCAGTACTCTGTCACCATCAGGTCTCAGGGACTAAGTTTTGCATATTTTCTGGATTGCTGGGAAGCACATCTCTAAAAAGGTCTTTAATATAAAAGCTTCTTAGTGAGAAGAGACTTGGGACCTGTCCCTGTCTTTAAATACACATGAGTGTCCTCTGGCGGGAATCTTATGCTCATCTGCTAAGTCAATAAACTTGCTTGAAAATCCAATATAAAGTTGAAGAGCCAATAGAAAGGCAATATCTGCAGGGATAGCTCATAGCTTGAAACCCCCATGAGTGCATCCACCTCAGCTTGGACTCGAGGCGAGCGCTCTTTCCAATGTGGGGAGTGGCTCGGCCGCTGTTCTGCCTTGGCTCCTCACCCTGCCCAGGGCAGAGGGCTCTTGCAGAAGCTCAAAGACATTTCCAAGCTGAGCTTGAAGCCATGCTTGAAGACATTTCCAGTGGCCCATGGTGCTATCTGTGTGAGGAGGTGACCCTGCCCAGCGTAACCCTCTGCCTCCCACCCCATGTGCACATCGACCCTGTCCAGGGGCACTGCAGCTGTATCTGATGTTTTTCCAAGACTTGGAAATATATCTTCTTTTATCTTATGTTTGGAAAGGCCAAACATCTTCTTTAATCCTGTGCTTGTATATTCTGTTCTCGTCCTTAGAAGCAATTGCAAGTGCTAGGGTGTGGTTTCTGTCTGCATAGTTGCTTCATGTCAACTGTAGTGAGTATCCCTGGCTAATATGTATATATCTCTTCAATTTTTTTTAGAATATTTCATGAGAGTTTGCCTGAATTGTTCTCATCTCTACAAAAATGCTGTAATTATCCATCTAAGGCTACTGTTACTGTTTCTTCTGAGATGACAGGGATGCTACCTTGCACCTGCTCAGTCAGACAGGACAAATGGGACCTGCATGGGTGCGGAAGGAGGCTGCTCAATCTACCAGTGGGGCAGGCTGGTTTTGTTACACAGCATCTGCCTTTGGTCGATTTATATACAAGCTCTGTTTTAAATATTTTTGTGTCTTTTAAATGTCAGTATTTGTGGAAAAGCACACAAGAACATGTCAGAAAAAAGGTCTTGTTGGCTTGTCAGTCCATCGGGCAATGGCCTGGGTAAGATGTTTGAGGCCCACAAACAAGGGCACTAGAGTACATGTAGGGTGAGGTTTCCCACTTGCGTAGCTCCCATTATTTTCCATTTTGATGTTTGTTTTGTGAAGTTCAAACTCACAAAGCGAATACAAGAAACTGAAACATTTCTGGAGGTCTGATGCCTTTAAAGCAGTACCAAATGGTGCTTGTGTTGGCCACCCAAGTGCTAGCTTCCGCTTTTCACATCTATTCAAGAATGTTGATGAGCATTATCTCTGTGGATGAACACTATCTCTGTGGTGCTGGACATGGAAATTTCCTGTCCTGCTGAGGAATTCTTAAAGCCAGTCTGGAAATGCTTTCCCTTTTCCAAGGAAGAAGGCTCAACTTTGACAGTAAGTAAAAGGTGAAGGACAATGGGAAAGAAGTACCATGTCAGTAGAAATGTGGTTCAGAAAATTTCAGAGTTTGATTTTTTTTTTTTAAAATATCTTCTATTATAGATTGAATTTTATGTTAAAAAATAAAAATAAACCCCACATCACTTGAAATGAAAAACAAGGAACCTTTCAACAAAAATGACAAAATGCTGCAGTCTCCCAATCTTTAAGAAGCAAAATACCGTTGAAAATATGTGCAACTCAATGTTTCCTGTGAGCTGCTATTTCAGGATCAGTGTATTGAAAAAAATATGCTGATATTACTCTTAGCCCAGTGATTACCAGCTATAGTCTGAGAAACTGCCATCTAAATAACTAAAATTTTTTGATATCACAGAGATTGACTATGAGCATCATAAAAAGTTTGGGTAGTAGACTTTCTGTAGTCATGAAAATGGAGACGAATTTTTAGTTACATGCTGCACTATTAGCATCAAGCACCTATTTGTTCTTTCCCAGAGACTGAGAATCATGTTATTGATTCATCAAAAGGATTTATCTGTCTAATAAGTACGTCCACTCTGTCTATACTTTCAATGTTTCCTGATTAAAATAAAGCTGTTTATCTCTCTTAGCTTCAGCAATTGTATGCAAACAGGGATTACTTATCTAGGAATCTCAGTCTCGTTGACTGTTTGCGGCATGTTCAGGCTTTCTGTGGGAATGACTACAGTGTGAGGCATGTGTCTGCCTAAACATGTACAACTAGATTAGAGTTAGTCTGAACACAGGCAAAAATACAGTCTGTTCTACTATTTTTATGTATACAAGTGTAATTTATTATTTAGCACCACATAACACAAAACCAGGTCTTGTAAGGGAATGAAGAGTCAAGCAAGATTTGACCATTTCAACACAATTTTTTCACCCCTCTTCCTCCAAATGGTAATAAGAGCAATGACACAATATCATGTTTGTTTCTAAATTGTTGATAAAAACTATGTGATAATAAAAGAATTGGTCCTTTGAGAAACAGATTTCAACTGTGAGAGAGTATAAATTATTCTCACAAAATTAAAAAATCAGCAGGTATGCAAGGGCCTCAGGAGTAAACTTGGACCATGTGAAACTTGTTATTAAGCAGAATCTTGTTACATTTTACACGATTAGCAGGTTATATGCATACGAAAATGCGGATTTTTTTTTTTTTTTGCTGCTCAAGCCTCAGGCAAATTGAAGAAAGGAAAATGCTTTTGGGCTATTAAGCACCAAGATCGAGCTGTAAGTAGTCTATTTATGTATGTATAGAGTAATATCACTACATCCTTTCTGCTTGTATTCTTTCCTCAACATTTACTGCTGGGCTGTAACTGAGAAAAGAAAGGATGATCTGACCCAATATGGGTTCCCTCTAGCCATTTGTCACTCCCACGAATCTGCAATCAGGCAGTTTCATGCTCTCCTCTTCCTTATCTTACCAATTTTAGCAATTTTTCTCTACAGAGAAAACTTTGCGTTTTCCTCCTGTAGTAGTGAGCCAGGATCTTGTTTTGCAACATTGCATTGTCCTTGGACAGGCAAGCGTGCTAAAAGCCTACCTCTCTGAACACGTATAGATAATCTGAGCCTGTTCTTTCCCACTGTTACTGGTTTTCACGCTATAGCCACCTCTGTGCCTGTCTTGCCACCATAACACCCTGTAGTGCTGGCCACGTTATGGGTCTTGTAGAAGTAGAAGTTCTGTTCTGCTTTAAATGAGTTTTTTGACTCAGTGCACCCAGGGATGTCCAAGATTGAATAATTCCAATTAATTACATTGCAGATGGGCACTCCCAAAACTAGGTTCAGCCTGATTAGGAATTTAAGAATTTTAGAATGGCAAACCTTAAACTGCTGCAGTTTGAGACAGATGTTGATGTAACATAATATTATTCTTCATGAAGCACACAATTACTCGTTTAATTGGAGATTCATAGTATCTTTTTTCAGGATTATCCTCATTATACAGACAGAAAAAACTGCAGCCAGTTTAAATTCATAGTATATTTTCATTTCTACCCTTAATCCATTTTGATGAAACCATTGTTCTCCTTTTCATAAAGCAGTTGGCTTTTCAGATGAGTTGCTGTGGGGCAAGGTAACCGCATGCTCTGGCATCTCTCATGCAGGGTGCCAGTCTGAGGCAGCTTGCTCTGAGGCACCTGGCAGAGGAGAAGTTAAACCCTCTCTGTCTTTTTAAGGCTGTGTGGCTAAATAAGATGGCTTCACTAGCAGCTATTGTAATAAAATTCTAGGGCACTTGGAGTTCCGCTTTAAAATTCAGGTTTCTTTCTCTACAGCATGCAGCATGCTGTGGATTAATGACAGATACGGTGGTTCATAATGTGAGAGCCTACATCTACTGGCTCCTGCTCTAAGTACAGGGTCCCAATATTCAGACACCTAAACGGTGCTAACCATCCCTTGTAGCCTATAGAGAAAGGAGGGTACCCTCTTTTTGCAGAATATGCTCTGATGCAATACTTTAAACAATTATTTTCTTTCCATATCTTACCCATTTTCTATTCCTTCATTTTATGTCTTGCCAATTCCATTCATGCTTACAAAGACTCTGCAATTTTATGAGGTGTTATTTATAGGATTAGTAGAGCTTTCGTGAAAGTCTTACAGATTTTGCTCCTTATTAATATATTTAAATATATTAATGCTCTCTTTTTCCTTCAACTTTCCCCAGCGTGTAACACTTTGGTATTGTTTTCCCTTGCTTTAATAATAGGGGGGTTTTTTTGCTGCTTTTCTATGCTGAAGACATAGTCACTTTCTCACTTCCTTTTCTCCCACTCTTTATCCTCTGTCTTGCCTATATCCTTTTCATGTTTGCTTCCTTCTGATGTGGGTGGGGTTTTTTCTGCTAATGCTTTGGGGTTTGGTTTTTTTGGGTCCTCAATTGATTGCTTTGCAATCCCTTTGCTGATCTACCAGAATTCCCATTGTTGTATACTTTCTTTGCTCGTCAGCTCAGCATGCAGACTGATCTGTGGAAACCACTGGCCTGATCCTATGCTGAGCTCCAAAGGAGGAGGCTGGGTACCTCTAGTGAAGCAAGAGCAAATCAGAGCTTCATGGTGGCATAAGGCCCCTTTTTGACTGCAAAGAAACACAAGAGAGCTGAGCTCTGCTTTTCTTTAGTCCTTCTCTCTGCTGTGTTCTCTGTTCTGAAGATGGTCTCTCCTTTACTTTAAACTGGGGGAAGGCACAAAAGAACTATCTTAACTAGGGGTGGGCAGGGAGCTCAAGTGGCTGTGGTAAAGTGTTTAATTTATCACTTGCGTAGAGATAATGTTGCTTTGCTTGTCTCAGATTGACGTGTTCCCTTTCTCTTTCATGAATATTCTTCTTGTTTGATATAAGGATGTAATGATGTAAAGACATGCTGTTATTTTCATTCTGTTATTTAATTTCATTTTAGAACTATAATTGATGATTTGGAAATAGGATTCAAAACACCTGTTAGATGTGCTTGAAGGCTAGAACATATCACTTGGTTAAGTTCTTCTGACTGAGAGAACTGGGGCTGTTCAGCCTTGTAAGGAGACGGCTGAGAGGAGGCCTTATTAATGTGTATAAATATCTGAGGGGTGGGTGTCAAGAGGAAGAAGACAATCTCTTCTCAGTGGTACCCAGCAATAGAACAAGAAATAACAAGTGTAAGTTAGAACATAGGAAGTTCCACCTCAACATGAGGAGAAACTTTTTCACTGTGAGGGTGACAGAGCCCTGGCACAGGCTGCCCAGAGAGCTTGTGGTGTCTCCTTCTCTGGAGACTTTAAAAACCCACCTGGACACGTTCCTTTGTGGCTGCCCTAGGGGATCCTGCTCTGGCAGGGGGGCTGGACTAGATGATCTCTAGAGGTCCCTTCCAACCCTGAACATTCTGTGATTCTTCCTTTGAAAACCTGTTAGTTTTGCAGGTGGTAATGACCTGTTCATATGCTGTACATCTAAAAAATTTTTAACTCTATGCCAGTTTCTTGTTTAATAAATTATCAGTAAAGAAATAAACATTTTTCTAAACTTGAAAATATATCTTTTTTTTCATTAGAGGTTGAAAAATACATTTTTGTAATTTGGAGAGCAGAGACAAGACTTCTTAACCATGCAGAAATAGTTTAAGTGTGAGACTTTTGATCTGATGCTGTCAATTGTGAACTGAAAATCATAAACTAGATGCTTGTCTGTTGCAGTATTTGAAAAGATAAAAAGAGATAGTTTTTATCTAACTGTAAGACCACATGCTGAGATTGTTGGCTGTCAGCCTGTTCACAAATGTTCTGTACAAATACCTAAGTACTAAGCCCTGTTAAGTAAAACCCGTTTCTTTCAAAGATAAGGGATTGAAGAATACTCAGGTACTCAGTTTCAGACAGTAAACTCAAACTCAGGGGATGGTCAAACTTCTTTATGTTTGCATATGTGGAATACTGATTGTAATATGTAATGATGCTGTTCAGCCTTAATCTTACATAATTTTCCCAGTGTTTTCTTTATATGAACAGTTTCTCTAAATGTTCTTTGACACAGCTTCATCTCCTGTAGTTCTGGAAATTGTTTGCATCCTTCGAAGAGATCTACAGTTTAATTCTGTTGAGTTGTTGATTTTGTTGGATCAGTTGAGCTCCAGAGTTCACCTATCCTAGTCAGCACTGATAAGTTTTCTGACATTGATTTCTCTAGAGGAGGGCTCTCATATTCTTGTTCAACAGCACAAAATTGAGCTCCAAATGGGTTTTTATAGATGCTTGTTTTCTTTCTAACAACACAGGATGTTTCTCTCTATTTTTTTTCCTAAGCATCATCTCCAGCTATTTGGCTTTCTTAGCTTTTATAGATGACTCTGACAGTCTCCAAAGTGTGCTTATAGCTTAAGCAGACAGATGTGCCCTGAACTTTCAGCAAGTTCACTGATGATGTGAAACTAGGGGGGAGTGGCTGACACACAGGAAGCCTGTGCTGCCATCCAGCAAGATTCTGGACAGGCTGGAGAGCTGGGCAAATGTGAACCTCATGAAGTTCAATAAGGACAAGTGTAGAGTCCTGCATCCGGGGAGGAATAACACCAGGCACTGGGACAGATTAGGGGTTGCCCTCCTGGAAAGCAGCCCCATGGAGAAAGACCTTGGAGTCCTAGCGGACTGAAAGTTGTCCCTGGGACAGCAATGTGCCCCTGTGGCCAAGAGGGCCAATGGGATCCTGGGGTGCATTAAGAAAAGTGTGTCCAGCAGGTCTAGGGAGGTTCTTCTCCCCCTCTACTCTGCCCTGGTGAGACCACACCTGGAATACTGTGTCCAGTTTTGGGCTCCCCAGTTCAAGAGATACAGGGACCTACTGGAGAGAGTCCAACGGAGAGCTACGAGGATGATCAAGGGACTTGAACATCTCTCCTGTGAAGAGAGACTGAGAGAACTAGGGCTGTTTAGCCTTGACAGGAGAAGGCTGAGAGGGGATCTTATTAACGTATACAAATACCTGAGGGGTAGGTGTCAAGAGGAAGGGGCCAGTCTCTTTTTGGTGGTGCCCAGTAACAGGACAAGGAATAATGAGTATGAACGAGAACATAGGAAGTTCCACCTCAACAAAAGGAGAAACTTCTTTACTGTGAGGGTGACAGAGCCCTGGCACAGGCTGCCCAGAGAGGTTGTGGAGTCTCCTTCTCTGGAGACTTTCAAAACCCACCTGGACGTGTTCCTGTGTGGCTACCCTAGGGGATCCTGCTCTGGAAGGGGAGGTGGACTAGATGATCTCTAGAGGTCCCTTCCAACCCCGAACATTCTATTATTATAACTGGTAAAAACTTTGCTAGTAAGACCAAGGGGATGTATGTACATTTGGTTTTCTTTTTTGTTTTTTCTACCGAAAAACCAATTAAGGATACTCTCTGGAAAACTTGCTTTGAAGATGAGTGTGCCAGTGATAGAAATTTACCCAGCATGTGCAATCTAGTGCTATCTTTTGCGGCAAGGAACTGTGCGAGAGATAAATTAGAAGATTTTTGTAGGCTATATTCAAGGCATTGTCTGTCAGTGTTAGGAGCCTACTGAGAAATACTTTGTGATCTGACATCACATTCCTAATAGAGCAAGATACTGAAGCACGTGTCCAAGTGTAAGCACGCAGTATAATATGCATGTGCTTATAGCTACCCAATTAAACATCTTCTGAGGTGAAAGTGTCTGTATTATTATATCTGGTCTGAAGGACTGGAAACGATTTGGTAAGGGCAATTTAGTGCTCAACAAGAAAAAAAGACTGATTTGTTAGCACATTTGTTGGCTAAATAAACATATCTTAATAAGATCCATCAGCAATCTGGACCCTGTGTATTTTTGAGCAGTTTTTGAAGTATTCCATTGTGCAACAGCTGTGCTAGTCTGAGAGAAAGGACTTGTATGTGATTCTATCTTCGAAAGTGGCTGTATGTATATTTGTATGGCTTATTTTTCTACTTATTTTTTCTCTGTTTAAGAGCTTTAATTTATATTTTTGACAGTAAGTTTTATATTTGGAGGTAGATGATATTTTAAAAACTTATTTGTAAGAAGTCAAAGCAGAGATTTTTTGCATGGAAATTCAGAGAGTTTTGATTAACATCAAGAAAAATTTATACTCTTGACCAAAACAAGAGCCTCTGTCTCCTGTCACAGCAAATAATTAGATGTGTAGAGCACTCAGTAGAGATAGGACGGATCCCAGTCCAAACCCCTGGTCTAAATTTCACATGTGGAAGGGACTGAGATTGGTCTGAGCATGTTAGGAAGCTGTTACTGTTTACTGTCCTGGTTCTTTATCCCTTTTCCTTTGGTGGTGGAAGGTCCCTGTTTCCACTTGTTATTCAGTAACATTCCCGTGTAAACCTGTTTCATGAAATGAGAAAGCTGCTTCCTGTTCAGCTCTGGTTGGAACTTTTATCTTTAAGATCAATGGAGAAGTGTTCACACTTCCTAAAGTTATTCATCCAACTTCATGACATTAGAAGTTGCTGCTTTCAGTTTCTTAGTGTATACTTCTTGAAATTGCAGCAGGAAATGCTGGAACTGTGAAAAGAATGAATGAAACTGAATGAAAAGATGCAGTTGTCCCAGACAGGAACATCTGCAATCTTTGTGCCACAGTAGAATCCTAAATCTCCTCCAGATTTAACACTGAACGGCAGCAAGTCAGCAGAAGCTGGTGGCAACTGAGATTTACCTGTAACACAGTTGTCAGAGCATCTACCTGTTGAGTTGATCTTTGGATTTACCTTTGTTGCTTTTTTTTTTTTTTTGCAGTAAAACAAGTTGCCAGGTAGTGTATGGTGGGCTGTGCAATGAAATTGCTGTGTATTTTGAAAGCAGACACATGAAGAGAACCAGTCTTTTTAGGTTACTAGTACTGTTTTTTCGTTTTCTTATATAATTGCAAGAGAAACTTGATCGTGTTGCTTAGAGGGTGTAATTGATCCCCTTCTGTACTGAGGCTTAAAAAAAGTAAAGTTTTATGTGGAGGACTTCATAGAAGAGCATTTCCCCCTGCTCTGGCAGGGGGATTGGACTAGATGATCTTTTGAGGTCCCTTCCAATCCCTAGCATACTGTGATTCTGTGAACTTCATGTGAAGTCTGGACTGTAAAATCAAGTTCAGGAAATGTTTTATTTTACCATAGAATTCATTCCCAGCCTCCATTTTTATTTTGTTGTATCAATCAACAATCTAAAGAAGTTGTGTATGGCATCAAGATTTGGGTTGATTTTCTTCTATTTATGTTCTGTGAGACACTCTTGCGCTCTGGGCTGTGCAGAGAGTAACCCAACAGGGAAGAGGTAGAAAACTGTTGTCTTAACTTCATTTGAGCGCAGTCTAATTGTCTGGCTTCCACAAGCCATGTTCTTTCTCTGGTCTTGCACTACAGTAGCTCCAGGGTGCTCCATGAAGCTAGTAGAACATGATTTCAAAACAGATGAAAGAAATGCTTTCCACTGTCGGGAGAGAGCTTCTGGAGCTTGTTGGAATTTTGGGAAGTAGTGAATGTATCTGCAGCATCAGAAAGAGGTTAAATGAATTCCTGGGTAAGAGAGTCATAAATATTTCTGAATGGACTGAGTGTGGAAGTTTCTAATAATGTTCCTAGTACAACCCTTCCAGAACACAGAGGGGTAGGATGGTGTTAGACTGCAGAGAGCAACCATGTGCACCTGCTCTGTATAAAAATCTTCTCCCTGAATAGCACAATTGCTGCTGGGGGCTTTAGGGCCATCATTATCATGAAGCAGAAATCTGGAAATCCTATCCATAGTGAAAATACATGATTTATTATTCCCTCGTATGAAGAATGTTCACAAGCCTAGGCAAAAGTAGAAACCACTTAAACTGTGCTTGAGTAATCAAAAATTCACGTTTGGTGCTTGGTAGTAGTGCTTACTTGCCACAGAAGAAGTGAGAACTAAGGGCATTTTCCTGCCTCTGTTCCAATCTGAATGTAATGAGTTTCTTGCCATGTGCTTGGGTATGCTTATCAGTGGATTTGAGGTTGAGCAGTTGTGCTCCCTACTCATCTTTTCGATGAAAAACCTTCTACTGTCTGTTGATCCTTGAAGAATATGAAAACTTCTGAAACTTTTTGCTTCTGATATATCTGTTGTATTCACCAGCAATTTTAAGCATTTCTTCTAAAGACTTTTTTTTTCCTCTGCTTATAGCTAGTTTGAAAAATTTGGGTTTGTAGTCTCCCCTAGATCTTTTCCTCCAAACCTATCACCTCCAATTCTGCTCAGCTAACTGAGGTGTCATAGCTCAGACCTGTGAAAGAACGTTTGGGATGTTTGGATCTGCAGACAGGGACAGAATTTTGCCCTCAGGAAAATCAGTTTAAGAAAGTGCATCATACCACTAGCAAACATCTTTTAATTTCTTAGGATTAAGAGGTGCTCAGGAGATGAGAAGAAATGCACGACTAACAAAGCACAAGATCAGGGCAACATTCTCCAGGAGTTGAGTGAAAGTGTACTTGATTCTTGTGAGAGAGGTGCAGCCGGCTTATAGAAGGAGGCAAATTATTAGACTGCTGAGGTACAGCACAGGGCATAGTGTCCTACTCAAAATGGAATAATTTTAAACACTGCAAGAAAAAGTCATAGCAAATATATTAGCTAATATCAAAGCCTAAAAACTGAAGTGAAATCACTTGAATTGCTGGGCATTTAAAAAACACACAAAATTGTAGAGCACATGATTTTTTTTTTATCCTTCCAGGTACAATTCTTGCTCGTGGTTCTTGCTTCGTGGTTTTAAGAGAGAACCTCTTAGAACAATGCTTGTTTTCCTCCTTAATTTCTACAAATTTCTTTTCCCTCCTTCAGTAAAGCTCTTTACCTTTTTGAATCTATCCATACTCATCTTGCAACTCTAGCCTGTATGACCTGGGAAGTTAAATAATGATAATAAATATGAATAAGCATGGTTTTATTTGTAATGAAAATCCAGTATTTTGGAGAGTCTCAGAAATGTTTTCATATTGACTACGAATGCCACTGTGTTGTGCTGACAATCATCCTTGCTCCCCTGCTCTGTTTCTCTGGGGTTTTTTGTTTGTCTGTAGCATGATGATCTTGATCTTTTCAAGTCCTGCTACTTAAAGGAGGGCTGAACATGCTGGAGCTCATGTGCCTCCTGTGGTTCAAGCACAGCTCAGTTACCAGCACTCGGCCTCGGAGCTGTGTGCATTAGTGATTGGAGCTGGGTTGCTGCTCCATCACCCAGGTTCTCGGCTGGGGGCTGCTGAGCGCAGCCTCATTTCTGTCCTCACTGAGGCAGCAAGACTCCTGGGGATCTAGTGTCAGCTAGAAAGAACCTTCTCAGAGACGATGGGGCCTTGAGCAATGTGGTGTAGTGGGAGGTGCCCCTAGCCATGGCAGGGGGGTTGGAACTAGATGGTCTTTAAGGTCCCTTCCAACTCAAACTATTCTATGATATACGATGTGATATATTATTCCCTTCCCTCAGCGTGGTGACAGTGCCAGTGTTCAATGCCTCGTGGCTCATAATTACACAGCGATCTTAGCGTGAAGCTTACAGGGTCAGGTGTGTCGGCCACTCTTGATATAACTCCTAAGGAAAACAACAGCCCAGAAGTCCTCTGAGTATGTTTTGTGGTCAGTTGAAAAGGACAGCTAGTTTTGTAAACACATTCCTGAAAATATTTTATGGAGAAATTTTTTTATTTGCTTAAGTACTTGCCCCAGTGGACCTTTTCACAGAATCACAGAATGTCAGGGATGGGAAGGGACCTCTAGAGATCATCTAGTCCAGCCCCCCTGCCAGAGCAGGATCACCTACAGTAGGTCACACAGGAACGCATCCAGGTGGGTTTTGAAAGTCTCCAGAGAAGGAGACTCCACAGCCTCACTGGGCAGCCTGTTCCAGTACTCTGTCACCCACACAGTGAAAAAGTTTTTTCTTTTATATGTGTACAGTTGCTATACAGGTAGCCATTACAGGAACAGTGTATCTTTTAGTAAGGGAAAGGAAATACCCCAGCAAGTGTACCTTTGTACTTGTATAATCATCCATGTTAGCAGCTTGCACTGATGTAGCTGTTTCTGTTAAAATCATCCTTGCAAGCAAAAACATTTGGACCAACGAAGATAATTTCACAAAATCCTAGGACTGCAAAATTGTATTACATAAGGGTTTTGCAAAGTCTAAATTTGAGTTTTCCACTTTGAATACTGAAAAAATACAGTAACTCACTTGCACCAATTAGATGCAAACAGAATTTTTGTTAAAAATAACCATTCATTTTGGTGGAAAAGAGACTTCAATAGAAAATTTTCACCCTAATCATAATGTTTTATGGAATGTTTAAAGAAATGGTTATGGTTTTCTTCCATTTAATTTATCTGTGAATTATATGTATGGGTGAAAAGTAGCTGATGCTGGAAAAAAATGATGAGTGCCATTCCTTTCATGGCATCAACTCTGACAGTTGGTGGTGGGAGGAAGATGCCTCTTCATTGTCTGTTTTCCTTTGCTTGTTAGCTACCTTTCATAAATAAGAAATGAAGAACAGCCTTCCTTCTTTTGATGTAGGTTATGAGACATTTCTGAAAGTGTGTATTTTTGTCTCTTTTCACTGCCCTATACTAATGGCAAAGACACACACAAAACCCCCAAAGCAAAACTAGGAGACAGGGACAAGTAGCTAGGCCATATGTTTGTTAGTTTTACTTAGATGGCAAACAAGCTCATAAATCCTTAACTTTCCCCGTAGACTGTTGTTTGCAGTGGAGACTAAGTCTCTCTGCCAGTGCATCGTACTTTCAGAAGTAGGGTATATACTTTTTCTCTTGTTTTTCTACTGAATCACAAAGATGCAAGTCTGTACAGTAGGAGAGAGACTTTTTAAGGCAGATATTGTACTAAAATGCCTGTCCTCCACTGAAAACGATCATGAATTGGAAATGCATGGTCTGCCTGCTTCTTTACGTAGTCTAATACAACTGCCTTTGAGTTCTAGTGATATAAATTTTATCATTGAGGGATCTTTCCATAAAGAAATATCAATGATTGCTTGAAAAGGTGGTTTCCTATTGAGGGGCTCTGACAATGCAGGAAACTAAGAATCTTGCCTTGAATTTGTGGCTCCATCATCTCAAAATGTACCTATTTGAATATATAAACTTTTACATTGCTGAATGCTTATGAAATACTCTCACATTCCATCTTCTACCCTCCTGTGAAGTTTAAAGGAAAACACAGTGTATCTGACATAGAGCCTGAATAATTGTAGCTGAAAGAGCCATTCTGTTGCTTGCTTTTCCGTTACTGCTCTCAGGACTGCATGCAGAAAACACTTTCAGGGCAGAGAAGCTGTGTTAGACAGCTCTCAGTGCTATGTGTGTGCTATAGCCTGCTTCTCTGTCTTGTTCTGTTGTGCTGTGTCAATGACAGTATGAGTGTCACGTAATTTCTTGGGCCTTGTCAGAAGTGCACTTAAAATGAAAGCAGTGCAGA
>NW_009713181.1:102962-108140 GCF_000703405.1 Apaloderma vittatum | reverse complement strand
TCCTGCTGTTGAATGAATGAAGCCACCAAAAAGTTTAAAATATTTTAAAGTAGTTTAATTTGGTTTTCCCCACCTCATCAGAAAGGTTTCCTTTTTGATTCTCAGAGGGAAAAGAAATGGAATGGCAGCTGGAGAGAACAGGAGGGTTTGTGTAGCCGTAAAACTGTTGATGTGATGAATAGGAACCATGATGTCACTTAAATCCTCACTTATGTTCTAAACTAGCCTGGCCTGTGTGAGCATATAAAACTGCTTTCTGAACAGGTACTATCTTTACAGATGAGAGAGTGACTACAAATATAAGTTCATCTCCATTTTACACTGTTTATTTCATTGCTGGAGTGAAGAATCCATCTGAAACTCCCTCTGCTCTATTGACAAGTGCTGATTTTGAGTTCTCCAAAATACTTCTTTGATTCCCTGTAGAGGGAACAGCTCTCTACTGAAGTCAAGTCACAACCTAGTAGTTTGTCTTACAAAGTATAAAAATTCCTTCTAAATAACACCTCATAGTATCTACTAAAACTTTAATATTCTAAAACTTCTATATTATCACTTGGCATAGTGCTGCACATCTTACCCTGTCCTTCCACCGCAGAGATAGGGGAGTTTTGGGCCAGGAGCATCTCCACTGAAATGTATGGGTGGTGGCATAAAGCATTAGCAGTGCTCTACATGGGAAAAGGGTCACATTCAAATGGGACAACAGTGAGCAGTGAAAGAAAGATGAGTTTGTAAGTCACTATAAACAGCACAGACGAGGAAGATCTGTGGCATTTTGGGCTCTTTCTTTGAGAGGTGATGTGACATAGCAGGAAGACAATGGTTCTTCTCTAGATATAACTTCAGTGAATAACAGCTGCTCCAGAAGCACTGAAACCACAACCAGGTTCTTGGAAGAGAAGCGACTAAAAGATAGAAAGGTAAAAAAAAAAAAAAAAGTAATAACAATGTCAGTTGTGAAAACTGATTTTTTAAATATATATAATTTTTTCTGCTCAGCAAAAAATGAAGAAAACAATGCCTTCTACTTCCTGTCTTAAGTTCTCAAGTTTAACTCAATTTTTCTATCAGATTTGGCCATGTCTCTTTCCTTTTAGAGAGCGAAACATTTGATTTCAGGGTCAAGTTAAGCAGTTCTTATTTGCAGTGTTTACTCAAGGTGTTTTACTTGAACTGAAAGAGGATTTTAGGAAAGAAGGGACAGTGATTTTTGACTGATTTGTTTTATCTGGTATTGAGCTGATTTTGTTCTTTCCTCAATGGAGGAAAAAATCTTGTGTAAGCCCAAAGTAGTCATTATTTTTAGTGAGTGATTCAGACAGTGAATGAAATGCAGTTCTAGTTCAGACCATCTGTTTATATTACTAATATCTGAGTTTTACAGTATTTTTCTTTTACTTCTTTCCCCACTACTCAGAGCTTCTCATTGAGACATCAATTCTGATACATTCATGCTACCTCTCTCTCATTCTTTTATTATGGTTCTATGAAGCTTTTCTTTACCAGAAGCTTAGAAAAGAATGTCAACTTCTCTTGTCATCTTATCTCTCTGCAGCACATGGAGGAGTTATTTTTTACCTTCACCACAGATAATTTTTCTTTTTGTTTCAAACTCGTAAACCATGAGAATCTGGTAGCTCACTGTGACCATCTGACAATACTAAACCTGTGTTGTCCAGTCAATATCTTTTTCCCCAAGGTGGTGTCCCTTCTTGTGTCTAGAAGCCACATTTCAGTTACAGCTCTTCTTGAAATATGAATGTTTCACAAAATGAATATTCAAAGCAACTGCTTTGAACTAAGAAGGGGGAAAAAATGGAAAATGTTTTTAAAACTCTTTTCTCTGGAGTGGTGTGAGTTTGGAGAAGGACTAAAATATTCTAAACTCACCTATATATTGCTAGATACTCTTATTTTTGGTGACATGGGTTCATCTTCTGACTTAAAGAGTTACAGCTCCTTATTTCAAGCCTTAATATGTTCTCTCTGAATCCTCAGCCACACTGGCTTTCTGCCAGGGAGGTATGGTGTCACAGTTATTTCATTGTTTACTGTACTAACCAGGATTATAGAATAAATGTAGTTTCATTATTTAGGGAAGGCATCCAGAAATGGGAGGGGGAATAGTGAGCAGTGCAGTGTTACCACCCACAGCTCCCTGCCAGCGATGCTGATGGGGTGTGAAGCTATTGCCCATCATTTTGCAAGCAAGATCTGTTGTTGCCTACTACAGAGGGGAAGAAAATTATAGTGACAAATGATAATGTTGTTGACTCCCTGGTAGGAAAGTGAAAGCTTTATTGCTCCACAATCAAACAACTTCCTTTGTATGTAATGAATAGGCTTAGCTCCAAGTCAAATATAATTGCAGATAAACCCTGCTTAATATAAAAACACAAAGCAATTAAACTCCCCAAACTCCATCAGTTCTTGGTGACATTTGTTACACAAATTGCAAGAAGAACAAATTACGTGCAAAAATCTCATAAATATACTGGATCTTAATGGTTCATTCTGAAGTGGAAACTGAATAAAGTTAATAATTAGAACATTATTTCTGTGATTGCTTTGGGATTGTAGCCTTATTTCACGTCAGAGTTCTAATATATGGTGACACATTTATTTATTCAGCTAGTTAGATAGTTGCTTGGTATAGATGAAATATCCGAGGAAACAGAAATTTCTGAAGGTAGGAATTTCACATCTCAAGTAATCTAGAAGGCAAACGTTTGAGTGACAAGGAGGTAAGCACAGACCAGATCACCTAGCTCCAGGTTTTGGGTTAGTATAAATCAGTCACAGAATGTTCAGGGTTGGAAGGGACCTCTAGAGATCCTCTAGTCCAAACCCCTGCCAGAGCAGGATCCCCTAGGGCAGCCACACAGGAACGCGTCCAGGTGGGTTTTGAAAGTCTCCAGAGAAGGAGACTCCACAAGCTCTCTGGGCAGCCTGTGCCAGTGCTCTGTCACCCTCATAATAAAGAAGTATTGTGTTTAGGTTGAACCCCCTGTTTTCCAGCTTTTGACCATTGCTCCTTGTCCTGTCACGGACACTGCTGAGAAGAGTCTAGTCGCTGACACCCATCCTTAAATATTTATACGCATTAATGAGAACTCCGCTCAGTCTCTTTTCCATGCTAAACAGATCCAGCTCTCTCAGCCTTTACTTGATGCTCCAGTCCCCTCATCAGCTTAGGGGTCCTGCTCCGGACTCTCTCCAGCAGTTCCCTGTCCTTCTGGAACTTGGGAGCCCAGAATTGGACACGGTAGTCCAGCTGCAGCCTCCCCAGGGCAGAGTAGAGGAGGAGAATATGTGTTGGATGAGCTATTGTTAAACAGCTTTTCCCAAAGAAATGCTTCCTTTACCTTTCCCCTAAGGCTAATGCATAAACTTGTTCCTGAAAATGTAGATCAGGTAATGGTTCAAGAACTGCTTATTTGTTTGGGGACCAGAATCTGGTGTGCTTCCTTGGTAAGCACCACTGTCCTTGTGGTAAAAAGTTATGTTTACTTTTTCTTAGCCTGCGAACTATGACTTTTTTTTTTTTCTGAAAAGCAACTTCAAAAGAGGAGGTGGGATAAATGATGCAAATGTGACAGCTATGTTTCTTAGCTTCCCTCAGCTGAAAAGTGCCTGTGTAAGCCGTATCTCCTTTATACTGGCCAACAGAGCAGGCTATAAATGTGTATGGTGAGCAATAGCGGATGGAGAAACAAAAGACTAGAAAGATCAGGATCAGCACTTATTACTACTGAACTAGTTTGCTTTTTTTAAAGCAATTAACACTGTGTTTTGAACAAAACTTCTGAGTAGATGTGCTTTATATACATTTTGGACATCCTTACATATTTTAAGCTTATTTCTGGAAACCTTTGTTGTGAAAAGGTAACAAGGATTCTGGTTTACTCAAGGCATGTGCTGGACACAGTGATTCTCAGCTGTATAAAAGTGGCAGCAGGGCCAGGGAAAGAATTTTACATACATAGGTAGCTTAACTTGCACTTCAATGCCTAAGGGGATTACGTTTGGTCATACTGGACATCGACAAGTCCATGCCTATTTGTCCAAACCTGGTTTAGCTCAATTACGGATATAAGGCTTAAGTCAAGGAAAGTCCCTGAGTCACCTAAGTATTTTGAAAGCATTATGGAGGATAGAAAATAATAATCAACCTGAAACTAGAGCTACAGTTGTCAAAAAAATTGTTCTCATGTCTATGAGCCTATAATGATGCTAAACGAAAGGCAAGCTTCTGTGGAAATTTTGGTATGTCTATGCAGTGCCTGGCAGAAGGGAATAAAGTAATGAACAATAAAGTCAAATGTACATGGAAGTTAAAATATTATATGAAAGCCTCACTGAAGCTAGAATTACATTGATGATTTACAACAGCTACATTCGTGTAGCTCCTGGGTAAGAATGGCAAAAGGTAATGGAAAACAGTCAAATACTTGAGGGAGTGGTGGAAGGAGATAGGTTATCCCTATTTCCATAGAAATTTCCTTATTTATTTCTTTTAAGTTGTGTTGTGATTTGGGGGTCTTTGTATCTAGAGCGTTTTCAGAAATGATGGGGAGGCTTTTCACATCAGTTAAAGAGGTGCTGCTTTCCAGCTGCAATCAAAGAGCATGAAATTGTGCTGGCCTGGTGTTCCTAGTGCTCACCTGGACCCTCTCCTGTCTACCCACCTGCCCTAGAGCAGCAGAATATGCTGCCTTACATGGGCATAGCTTCTTTGGGTCTTGTTTGTTGTTTTATTGATCAAATAAAAATCTGCAGTAAAGAATCTCTTAAAAAAGAGTAAACACCTCAATAGCAGGTTTTGCCCTTTCTTTGCAACTAGTACTGCAGCTGCCTCAGGTTACAGTAGCAGCTGAACCTCTTTTCCTTTCTTCTCCTAGTGAAAATTTGGGGATATGTGTTTCAAGCTGTCTCATGTTTTGGTTTAATGAACTAGGAAGATATGTTTCTCTGCTGGTTTTGCTTTACTGAAAGTGGGCTACTTTTATGTTTTTACTGTCATATTCTTGCTCCTTGCATTACTTATGAAACCTATGTGGTAACCTGGGCACTAGCAAATCTCATAACAACATTTACTCACTCTGGATGAATATTTACAACAGCAAATAAAATTTAAATCAAAATCCATAAGGATTTTGAACGATCCTGCATTCC